>NC_132898.1:8789661-9089661 GCF_030463535.1 Salminus brasiliensis
CAGGATCAATAGCCTAGTGTGCTGAGGATAAAGAGGGCAATGTGTGCATTGCTGAAGGCTTTTCTGTGCCCCTCTTCTGTGTGCTCGGGCAATGCTCCACGTGCCCTGCTAGATCCGAAATGGAGTCCACGAGGGGGGATAGAGAATTAAAATTTCACGCAGAATGCTTTGTGTTATGATGTCTGCGATTTTCAGCACAACAGTCTCAAGAGTTTACTCAGAATGCTGAAATAAGGAACGTCCAGTGAGCAGCAGCTCTGCAGATCGGAACACCTTGCTGATAAGAAGGGTCAAAGGAGAATGTCCATACTGGTTGGAGCTGACAGAAAGACTGTAGTAACCCAGATAAGAATGCACAACACGGCCGACCTTGGGGCAGATGGGCTCAGCAGCAGAAGACCATTTTGGAGTTCAAGAACAGAAAGCTGAGGCTGCAATGGGCACAGGCTTACCAAAACTGGACAGTTGAAGACTGGAGAAACCTGGTCTGATGAATCTCGATTTATGCTGAGAGGGTTCACAAAGGGTAGGGGAGGGTCCAACAGCATCAATTCACAAACCCATCCTGCCATGTATCAACAGTCCAGGCTGGTGGACATGGTGTAATGGTCTATTGAATGGTTTCTTGTTACACTGCTGACTTTTTAAAACCAATCATTCATCGCTTGAATAATGTAGCCTACTGAGTTACTGTTGCAGGCCATGTACGTCACTTAATGGCAACAATTTACCCATCTTCTAACAGCTACTTCAAGCATGATGCATCATGTCACAAAGCAAAAGTCATCTCAAACTGGTTTCATGACCATGACAGTGAGTTCAGTGTTCTTCAGTGGCCTTCCCAGTTCCTGGATCTGAATCCAATAGTACACCTTTGGGATGTGATGTGAGATGAGTTGCGATCAAATCTTTCCAACATTTGGTGGAATCCATGCCACAATGAATGAAGGCTGCGTGAAAGGAAGCTCTAACCAGTATTAGTATATGGTTCCTATTAAAGTGCTGAGTGAGTGTTGGATGTGGCAGAAATGGACAGGTGTGGAGATCTCAACAGCTTTAACAAGTGCCAAATTGTTATGCCCAGATGATGGGGTTACTTTATCTCTGAAACAGCAAGGTTTGAGGAATGTTCCTGGTCAGCAGTGGTTCCACTGTGTTATAAAACATCCACCGGATGCTGGGTGCCCAAGCACCAAGGCTCATCGATTTGTTAGGCTATCCCATCTGGGTGTGCTGTTAACCTATGGGATTCACTGATCCGAAGTCGCTCCACTTTGCAACCTTTATGACCACACATCCTCGCTAGTTAAAATAAGGGAGCACTACCACTAATATATTATGTTTTACGTTGCAGGAAAGGGATGAAAAACTGTGTGTGTGATTGGTAACACTGTATGGAAGATTTTAAGTAGCATGACAAGGACAGAATACTGTGTGCGTGTTTATGTGAGTGTGTGTCAGAATGCACCCTGCTGGGATTTGAGGTTCCTCATGAATGCACAAGGCCACCTGTCACCAGTCAGAGGGGAGGTGAGAGACTCGTGTGAGGAATGTAATGAATGGACACACACATCTCATACACAAAAACACAGGCACATGCGTACTAATGTGTCACTTCTTTCAACAGAAATTGTAAAGGCCTAAAGCATCTTAACACATTTTCTCTTAAACAGAAGCACTGGGATCAGGCAGAGGAAAGATTTGGAAGATACACCAGAGACTAATGCATGAAAAGGACTGTCCACTGTTATTTTCATAGGTAGGATTAAAGGTATTGTTGTGTATTGTAAATCTTAGAGGAGGACAAAATAATGGAAACACCTCATGAGATGTTGCATGAATGTTTTTATCAGAAACATCTACAAAACACAGCACACACTGAGCCCTTAAACTCAGCAGACACATACGCTCAGTCATTAAGTCTTTGAAATACTGATTGTTATAAAACCCAGCCTCTTAGTTAGTTGACCATGGGTGCCCACACTTTTGCAAAAGACTGCATGCAAGCATGAGTTTTAATACTATACATACCCAGATCAGACATAACATTAGCACCCCTGACAGGTAAAGTGAACAATATAGATCATCTTCATCTACAGTGACATCTGTCAAGGGGTAGATATCTGAGGCAGTTTCTGAAGGCGATCTGAAAAGGAGGAAAAATCGCAAGCATAAGGATCTGAATCGCTTTCACTAGAGACAAATTATGATGGCTAGATGACTGTGTCAGAACATCTCCGAAACATCAGGCAGGTCTTGTGGGGTTTGTCTAGTATGCAGTGGTCAGTACCTACCAAAAGTGATCCAAGGTCACAACTTAAAGGACTTCTGGAAGGAATCTGGTGTTTTCTCTGTGCAAGATACCACAGGATGCCATCAGATCTGTTGTGGCAGTACAAGGGGGTCTACTCAATATTAAGCACGTTATGGCTGATCATGTTTATTCACACACACACACACACATCTATATAAAAATCCGGTATTCTTCTAAGATGCGTCTGAGCTTTACAACACACACTGAGCAGCTGACCTCAGTCAATTCAGCTGTCATTTCCACAGAAATACTGATTGTTACAAAATCCAACCTTTTAGTCCAATATATGGTTGCATCAGAGGTTAGTTCTTTGTACTGCATTTTAGCATGCGCCAGAGCTCCTGTTAGAGATCCTTTGTGTTTTACTGACTCTGCAACAAGCTGCTGTGTTCTGTGAACATCTTTTTATCATCTGAAAGTATTGAGTTTTCTGACACACTGGTGCAGTGCCATACATAAATCCTAACTGTCAGAGCATCCCCTGCTGTTAATCATACTGTTCTGTGCTAGACTCATCATCGCGTCTCATAACAAAATGGTCATGTGATAGAAAATCTGTTAAAGGTCAACAGCAGCACAGTTAGCTTATTATACAGTACATGTATCTTTTGAGTAAAATGTATCTTTCGAGAAAAATCTACTTCCTGCTCAGGAAGGCCGGGAGGGGGAATAGCCTCCTTAGACGGATCAGGTGCAGCACATAAGCTGCAGAGTTTGGTTTGCTCTTGATTGGTAAAGTGATTGTTGTTACAATAGTGAGACCCAATAAGCTTTCTGGGGTCTTTAGAAAGAAGGTTATTAATGCAGATGAGTCTAAAGCTTTCCAGAGAACACCTAGACCAAGACTGGGACGTCTAGAACAATGTGCTTTGGACAAATAAATCCATATATATATATAATTATTTATTTATTTATATATATACACACACACACGTGTGTGTGTGTGTGTGTGTGTGTGTGTGTGTGTGTGTGAGTGTGTGTGTAATATTCAATAATTCTGCTATTGAATATTACAACCTTTTACATACAGTTATGTTGTTGACTTTGTTAGTGGAAATAAGCATAAATACTGTTTATTTGCTTAATGTAACAATTAAAAAACAAATATGTCACACATTAAATATGTATTTTATTATATTCTGAATATATTGCCCAAATAATACCACCCAAATAATAGCTGCTCTGTGGTGGTCCTGTGGGGTCTTGACCATCGAAGAACAGGGGAAAAGGAAGCTAATATGCAGAGAAGCAGATGGACTACATTCTTTATAGAACTATAAAGTACTCCTATATGGTAAGTAGAGCTGATATGATCCAAATATATTATAAACAAATTTATAAATAAATATATTTATATTTCACCATGTTAAATTCTGAATATATATGTTTTATGTCATAAATTATTTATTTATGTGTTTCCTTTCTTAGCAGAATATTTTCTTAATAAGTTTGCTTTCTGACTTGTTTTCTTATTTACACCTAGAAACAAACAATTTGTGATTCTTCACCTATAAAGTTATTGTTTCTGAGCATTCTTAATGTATGCTAGCCTATTTAAAAATTATTTCAAAAATGTTTTGGTAATTTGTATTGGTCCAATCACCATTAAATGTTTACACAAAGAAAAACATTGAACTTGATGAGTATGATGTTAAATATGAGTAGAATTATGGAGAATATCATCCAGAAACAGGCAATAGAGGGGTTGTAATCATGAAGGTAAATAATCATGATAGTCTGCTCTTTAGGACCTACACAGCAACAGAATTCTATCTTCAGTGTTAACTTCCTCATCTGGCTTTGAATTGCTTTCTGAGAGACGTATTCCTGAGATACATAGAAACAGGCAGACTGCTGTGCTCTATTCTAAACACTGTTGAACTCATGCGCATGTGTCGGGTTCATTAAGGTCATGGTTTGTTTTTTCTAGCGCAGCTACAGAAAAGGATTCTTTAGCTGGCCTGTAACAACAAATCTAACATTCTGCTTTATCTGCTGACTAAAAGCCTGAAACCAGAAGTTGAAAAAACTTCCTGTGCCGCTGTGTGTTGATCCAATGCAGCGGACATATTCTCCCATTTCCTGATGTCCAGCCTGTCCAGTTTTTTAGACATTAGGTGGCACAAGGGGAGCAAGAGCTTACAGTTTAATAACTTGAATACTTAAGCTAAATGAATGGCTACATAGTATCACTGTATTGGTTTCATATTAACTTTATAGTTACCAGTATTGCAAATACAGTGTGCACTGCATCAAAGCCATAATGCATAATGCATACCGCAGATTCCGCTCCATAATTTACAGGGTGCAGTATGGAATAAAAAAGGGATTAGCATACCATTGGGTCCTTTATGACTGCCTTGACACTCTTGTCCTCCTATTACGTCTCCACCTCTTCCTGCAACCCTGCCTGCAGTTTAGTTGCTCAGCTATTCTATCAGCTCTCCTCTCCGCCTCTGTCTATAAATCTCACTTTTTATTTCTTCCTCATCCAAAATCCCTTAGAATTTTCCATTCAGTGCTGAAGGTGTGGAAGGATTCTGCATTCCTAATCCTCACTGGGTTCTCTTCTTCATTGATAACCACAACAGATCCGCGCTCAATAAAATTTCTCCATTGTTTGGCTGCTGGGTCTGTTAAAATGCTCCAGCATTATACTGACAATCAGGCCATTACATTTTCTTTCAAATGTCAGATGATGTTAATGATACTAATATAATTTTTTATAATAAATATAGCTTTCATCTCATTTATACTGAATATATATGTATCTATATTTTGGCTTATTTTTCATTCATTTTACATGATTGTACAGGAGATTGTGTACCTTGTGTGAAAATATAAAGATTTTGTTCTGACGGTGTGTGTATAAATATCTGTCTATCTATCTATCTATCCACCCATCTATCCATCCATCCACCCGTCCATCCATCCACCCATCCATCCACCCATCCTCCCATCCATCCACCCACACTCATATCAGAAGACCCCTGTTTTGGACTCATTGGCCCATTATATCAGCTCCACTTCCTATATAGGAGCACTTTGTATTTCTATAGTTACAGATTGTAGTCCACTTGTTTCTCTGCATACTTTGTTTGCATTCACCATGTTCTACAATGGTCAGGAGCCCACAGCACTGACCACCACGGAGCAGCTATTATTTGGGTGGTAGGTCATTCTCAGCACTGCAGTGACACTGACATGGTGGTGGTGTGTTAGTAGTGTGTGCTGCGCTGGTATGAATGGATCAGACACAACATTACTGCTGAGTGTAGCACCAATTAGAAATATCCAACCCCTGGCGACTAGAGGATGACCAACACAAACTGTGCAGCAACAGATAAGCTGTCTCTGACTTTTTATCTACAAGGTGGACCTTGAACTTGTCAGTGTCACTGAAGGAGACCCACCACCCAAATCATAGCTGCTCTGTGGTGGCCCTGTGGGGTGAAAGGAGGAAAGGAAGCTAATGACATATGCAGAGAAACAGATGGACTACAGTCTGTACTTACAGAATTACAAAGTGCTGATATATAGTAAACAGTATATACAGTGGGGAAAAAAAGTATTTAGTCACCAATTGTGCAAGTTCTCCCACTTGAGAGAGGCCTGTAATTGACATCATCAGTGACATCAACTATGAGAGACAAAATGAGAAAAACAAATCTGAAAATCACATTGTCTGATTTTCAAAGAATTTATTTGCAAATAATGGTGGAAAATAAGTATTTGGTCACCTACAAACAAGCAAGATTTCTGGCTGTCACAGACCTGTAACTTCTTTAAGAGGTTTCTCTGTCCTCCACTTATTACCTGTATTAATGGCACCTGTTTGAACTCATTAACAGTATAAAAGACACCTGCCCACAACCTCAAACAGTCACACTCCAAACTCCACTATGGTGAAGACCAAAGAGCTGTCGAAGGACACTAGAAACAAAATTGTAGACCTGCACCAGGCTGGGAAGACTGAATCTGCAATAGGCAAGCAGCTTGGTGTGAAGAAATCTGCTGTGGGAGCAATAATCAGAAAATGGAAGACCTACAAGACCACTGCTAATCTCCCTCGATCAGGGGCTCCACGCAAGATCTCAGCCCGTGGGGTCAAAATGATCATGAGAACGGTGAGCAAAAATCCCAGAACCACACGGGGGGACCTAGTGAATGACCTGCAGAAAGCTGGGTCCAACGTTACAAAGGCTACCGTCAGTAACACACTACGCCGCCAGGGGACAGTGCCAGACCTGTTCTCCTGCTTAAGCCAGTACATATCCGGGCGTGTCTGAAGTTTGCTAGAGAGCATTTGGATGTTCCGGAAGAATATTGGGAGAATGTCTTATGGTCAGATGAAACCAAAGTAGAACTGTTTGGTACAAACACAACTCGTTGTGTTTGGAGGAGAGTGAATGCTGAGTTGCATCCAAAGAACACCATACCAACTGTGAAGCATGGGGGTGGCAACAACATGCTTTGGGGCTGTTTCTCTGCAAAGGGACTAGGACGACTGGTCCTATACATGAAAGAATGAATGGGGCCATGTATTGTGAGATTTTGAGTGCAAACCTCCTTCCATCAGCAAGGGCATTGAAGATGAAACGTGGCTGGGTCTTTCAACATGACAATGATCCCAAACACACTGCCAGGGCAACAAAGGAGTGGCTTCGTAAGAAGCATTTCAAGGTCCTGGAGTGGCCCAGCCAGTCTCCAGATGTCAACCCCATAGAAAACCCTTGGAGGGAGTTGAAAGTCATGTTGCCCGCCGACAGCCCCAAAACATCACTGCTCTAGAGGAGATCTGCATGGAGGAATGGGCCAACATACCAGCAACGGTGTGTGCCAACCTTGTGAATACTTACAGAAAACATTTGACCTCTGTCATTGCCAACAAAGGATATATAACAAAGTATTGAGATGAACTTTTGTTATTGACCAAATACTTATTTTCCACCATTATTTGCAAATAAATAGTTGTCATAGTTGTCGTAGTCATAGTTGAGGTCTACCTATGGTGTCAATTACAGGCCTCTCTCATCTTTTTAAGTGGGAGAACTTGCACAATTGGTGACTGACTAAATACTTTTTCCCCCACTGTGTGTGTGTGTATATATATATATATATATATATATATATATATATATATAGTAGTGAGTTGAAAGGGATGAGTGTACTGATGGCCAACATAATTATTATTTAATTTTTTTACCTTATTGACTTGACTCTCAGTCTTTTGCTGTAGGTCCTAAATGGGTTGGCATGTGTCTCTTGAGGGATCTTATCCCATTTCTCCATGGCAAATTGTTCCAGCTCATCCAAATTACATGGTTCTTGAGCATGGACCTTAACCTTGACCTCCTGCCATAGATTCTTATTAGGGTTGAGATCTGGGCTTTAAGAGGACTTTGGTTTTTATGAAACTTCTGAAAGTTTTAGACTAGCTTAAATGTATGCTTCAGGTCACTGTTTTGCTGGAAGACTCAAAAGCAACTGACATTAGTTTCTCAAAATTCATGTTTCCCCACCATGTTCACAGTCACTGACTATAGACTTTCAAACTTGCTTCGTTATGCTGCTGTGAGAGGAGTGGAGTTTTTATTGAGCATAACGCTTGAAACTTCACGTCCAGAAGAGGCCAGTTCAGCAATAATCATTTTAGCAGAGATCCAGACATTACGATGATATTCCTCTCAAAAGTCCTTGATATCTTGCATTCTCCTTGTACTTTGCAATGATGAAACATGGACATAGCAGTTAAGATGGGCATCCACTACCTTCTCTCTATGGTTCAGATTTATTTCTATGCTTGATAAAATTACTCATTACAACAAAAATGTAAGAGTGGTGCCTCTCGATGACCAACGCAAACTGTGCAGCAACAGATGAGATTCTGTCTCTGACTTTGCCTCTGCATATAGTGTCAGCACACACATATATATATATATATATGCTGACACTGCAGTCCTATGGGAGAATTGTTTCGTTTTTTTGGGGCCTGCTAGGTTAGTCTACTAACAGTTTTACTTATGTGTGAGTTCAGGCTTCTCTGCCCACCTCTGCTTGGCGCTAAGTGGTCAGTGTGGATGTTAAGCGTGAGAGTGTTTGAAGCAGAACTTTAACCACTTTACCTTTTTACACAGGTCACATGCTACAGAAATAGCAGCATTAGCACAGTCCAGTGAAGGCTTTTAATGAAGCGGCTCTCTGCATGAATTGACAGTCAGAGAGTGTACGTGGAGGGGAGAAGCTGACTGTAATTGGTGAGCTCTATGTGAAGAGTGCTGATGTTCTCCAGCCTTTAATTGTGCAGTGACCCAGCTAATGGTCCTGCACATAGGATTTTACACGTGTTCAGTTTTCACACGTAATATAACGGGGGCTAGTCGTGCAATAAAGGATCAGAAAGTGTGGAGGGCACATGCTTTTAATATTTTCCATCAGATAATTACAGTGTTTTCAGAGGCTGTGTCATTATTGAGCATAATTTGATTTGCTCTTCTTGTAAATCTTTTAATACCTGGGTGTACGCACATTTCTAATGCCGAGTCTAATTACAAAACACCACTGTGATTACTCAAACGTTGCGTTTATCCATATGTCAATTACAAGCACACACTAAAATTGCAGAAAGATGAGAAATAGCCCCAGAAGATTTGAAGAAGTGCATTTGAAAATTGAGTGTTTGCATGCAATGACTACAACAGGGCCAAAATATCACACATTTGTATGCATAACAGACCCTTAAATACACTGTGTAGTCAAAGGATAGGAAGATGTGGGCCTTAAAGATGGCGCAGCTGTCTATGCATTGGTCCTAACATCAGGTGATGATTGCAGGTTCGATCTCTGGTAATGCCATAGCCATCTGTGGCAGGTAGCAGAGACGTTAAAAACGCCACTGCTTGCAATGTCTGGACACTCCAAATTTCAACGTGTCTTTTGCGTCACTTGGAAGACAGGTAAGGACTATGTCTAAACAGCTTTAAAGTGACAACACTTGAGGTTTGTCTTTATTACTGCTAACTTTCTAGAGAGATTACATCCAAGCAGTTTATTTGGTTTTAGGCCACAAGCCACAAAAAAATAAAGAATGAACAATATGTGAGACATATGTAAGAATATCTAAGAAATCATTCAGGGAACTCCGAAACTGCCCAGTTTTCTGTCCTTTTAAAGTGCAATGACTGCATCAGAATGACTGTCAATGAAAATCCACAATAAGGTGTAGATGCCGCAGCTGGAGATCAGGCAGAAGAATCCTGGAGTATTCCTTCAAAAGTCTTTGCTCCTTCTGTGTCTCCTTCTACACTCAGCACAAGCATGAGGTAATGTGATCAGGCGGCAGTGTGGTGAGTTCAGGGATGAGCAGCTTACTTCCTGTTCAGCTGTGAGAGTGCGGGGTAGATGCTGCTGGGCCATACATGGGTGATGGCGCATAACAGGGTGTGTCACACACTTTCTGCGGCTTACACACCCATGCCCCTGCCATAACCTCACCCTGGGAGGCATATTGGTTCCTTGCATGGCTTCTTAATTAAAAACATCTGCTTTCTACAGCAAGAATGAACATTCGGCCTTGCGAAGATGAGGAACCGGTTTCTCACAGTGAGCAGTGGGTGAAAAAGAGAGAGACGTAGAAACAGTGAGACAACAAATGGAAGGAGTAGAGACAATGAAACCGTCATCTTCAAGCTAACAGGCATGGGTGTGAGAAAGAGAGGCTGGGTGCGCCAGGTTGCCTTTTGAGCCTTTTCAAAAACAGTGCAAATTAGCAGACGCAGCTGTCCTTATCGGCCGCTGCCAGGCTTCTGAGAAAGTCACATATGCATTGGCGGCAGCCCAGAACCGAGGGCCACCCGTCAGCTGATGGTGGGGACGTTACAATGTCATCCTGGTGGCTTTTGCAGCCAGGCTGATGCTGAGCACTGAAGCACACTGAGTTTTCTGTGGGAGAACAGTATTGAATCATGTGATGTATTCAGGACAGCTGATATGCTACATGCATAACTAGCATGATGTCTCATTTAACAGATTGAATCTATAGCTGGCCTGCTTGGTTATCTCACTACAGCAAATACAAATAAGAAGTAGGCAATGAAGAAGATGAAAATGACTAATTACTGTTAGGAAGCTAACTTAAGTCAAACTACAGAAAGTTTCCATACTAGCTGTGTTAACCAGTAGCATCTATCCATACATCCTCAGCATCACAAGTCCAGACCTGTGCCTTCAGCCCCTATATGCACCTTTAGTGCCATATTTCGTAACTTTTTGCATCTTAGAAATATGGCTAAGTAAAGTGAGTGGTCCAAGAGAGAAGAATTCACTGCCTTGCACAAGTATCACTGGAGATTGATGAAACAAAAATGGAACTTTCCAGGTGTATTGATCAACGGTATGTCTGGAGAAGGAGGAATGGAGCATATGCTTAAAGAACACCCTGCCTACAGTAAAGCATGGCAGTGGTTCCTGATGCTACTGGAAAAATGCAGCGTGTGGAGGGTAAAATGAAGTTGATCAAGTATCAAGAAATTCTAGAAGTAAACATCATGTCTTCTGTGAAGAAGCTAAAGCTTGGGCTTCACTGATCCTTTCAACAGGACAATGATCCCAAGCATACCTCAAAGTCCACCCAGGCTTGGTTTCAGAAGAAGTCCTGGAAGATGCAGGAGTGACTTTAACCCCATAGAAAATCTTTGGTGGGATTTGGAGAAGGAGGTTGCAGCACATAAACCTGACTGAAGACCACTGACCATGAGGAATGGACTAAGAAACGTTGCCAGAAGCTGGTGTATGGCTATGCATCATGTTTGCAGGAGGTCAAATCAGCAAAGGGGTGCTTTACTAAGTACTAAAGATGAACGTGACCAAATAAATAACTGATGATATTTACCACCCTATCACATACCCCATCATGTTTTATAGTGAAAATGGATTTGATGACTTTGTAGGACAAACATATCTTTTTATGTTGTGCATGAAAGAAAAAAAAAGTGTTCTTGATAAAAAAAATATTTAATCTCAACATGGAAATCATACTTATTATTGTTTTGTGTAATCTGACAGATTTTAACCAAAAAATGATCAGATATTTCTGTATGTTGCTGATTATTTTAAACCCACAATTTACATGGTTTGCCCAATGTTACCCAATGTTTAACCAACGGTTATGTCCCTTAGAATTAAATTAGTTGAAGTGGCATTTGTGCTTCAGAGTCTCATCAGTATCTGACTAATTGATCTAATGCCCTTTTGCTTAAATGTAATCAAATGTATCTCAACTGTATCTAGCATAAATCCTTCTTAAGACAGATAGATAGATAGATAGATAGATAGATAGACAGATAGATACTTTATTGATCCCGGAGGAAATTTAGCAGCAAGTAGCAGTTACACAATACAGCACAGTAATACATTACAATAATAATAACAATAATAACAATACATAGAATAAAATGTATAAATATTCCTTTAAACCTCACCAGACATGAAAAGGCACTGCAGTAATAAAGAATAAGAATGGCAAATGTGCAAGAGGAGCAGATTTATCAGCAGATAAAATACAATACTCAATAAACTTGTGCATGTAGTGTCAAATAGTGTCTAGGGGTGCAGATATGCAGGATGTAAAAAGGCCTTGATTTCAGCAGAAATGTTAAATAAGGATGTATCTGCAAGGGTTTTGACATGTAATGCTGGTTTTGCAGACAAGTATTAAGCCTTGTCTTAGACTATGCAATATTTTGAATGGAGTTTGTCCATTGAAGGGAAAATATATTCCATGACTACGCTTAATCCCTGTCCGGAAAACTGGCACATAGCACACTAGTGGTCATTTAATTCATTTATGCTGCTATATTGTGCTTATTTTCCAGGAGAAAAGCACATTCATAAGCATTTCTGTCAGGAAGACTACTGTCATTTGTTTCCTCTGGGCAGACAGATGGAAACATCCCAATAAAATTATATTAAGTTCACTGGCGTGAGTTTCATTAGCTTGTATTAAAAGACATAAATAAAAAACGCCTCACACAAAGACATGAGGACACATTAAGTACACAAACAATGCTAAAATTTATACTGTTAAATGGAAGCAGTTAGCAAAATGACATCCTGCTCATCATTAACTGGGCTTTCATTTGTTATCAGCAATTTTAATGTCTTTCTGTAGTATTCCTTTGACAGGAAGAGAAACACCAAATAATCTTAAAGACCCAGCACAGCTGCCTTTTCATTTCTGTTAAAATGAATAATTTAATGTGTTCCAGTCACCTTCCAAAATGCTCCCAAAAATGACATTAAAATGAGTGTTTTGTTCTTTCTGTTTTCTCTGTCTCCCTTTGTCATTTCACTTTGTGAGTATAAACAGACTCCATATTCATCACCACCTTTTCACTGACAGAACCTGGACTAACCTTGGTTATTTACAGATATCCAAATTCACCTTATAAGTCTTTAAGCTACACTTGGTAAAGCCTACATATAATTTTTTTTTCACTAGCAGACAGCAGATAGACAATAAGCCAACAGGCACTTAACAGTATATTCATACTCAGAGTTAGGCTTTATGTTTTAACCAAAAAATGGAAATTGGAAGGTAAGACATGTTTTACAAGCATCACAGCCTCAGCGGCGGTCTGAATCAATAAACCCTATTGGTCCTAAGTAAAGGAACAGAACCGCACGCAGGAACAGCACGATGCTAACAGACACAGGGAAATCTATATAGGCACTTATGTAGGGTCACCATATTTTACTTAGTTTTTTAACTTATTTGCCCACACTAATAAATAGCCTTAAAAATCTACATGGCCAAATATTTTCTTGTCTTAAAAACTTTCATCTAATTTTTTTTTGTTCATGCCAGTATAAGAAAAATACCAAAAAAGACATACATTAAATTGTTTCCATAAAAAAAATCCCCTTTTAAAGGTGTCACCTTTGTAAGGATCATGCATTTGTGAGATGAGCCCATGCCAAATTTGCCAGATCCTTTCTGCCAATGCCAAACAGCGTATTCTGCCATTGACTCCTTTGGTGTTTGGTGGACTGGATGATTGAAGTTTGATGAAACATTTGAAGACATATTGGCAATGTAACAATTTATTCATTTAACAAACGAATAGCGTGTGGAAGAACCTTTCACAGTTACAACCGCCTGTCACCTCCTCATGCTGGTCACCAGCCAAATTTTATTTTTTAGATCCCGAAAAGAAGACATGTCTGGAAAACAGAGGATTCATGATAAAACTCAGTTAAGATAGTTAAAGGGCTGCGTTAGGATATTTAAAAACTCTGAGGTCATTTTATACATGGCTTAGTGCACAGTATTCTGTACATTTTGCTACAACTATAATATATGTTATATTAACTTTCAAAGGAGATTGACTTATTTTAGTGCTTTAGAAACCTACACCTATTTAGTTTACCCATACCTCTTTAACAGAAACACAAGTCTTTAGTATAGAACCACAGACAGATTGCATTCATGCAGTTGCTTTTCTTTTCTCTTTTGTTCTGGTTGACAGTAAACGGCACATGTAGTCTTCTCAAAGCCCTGTGAAAGGTACAGCATTGATTATCCATCCACACTCCTTTTAGAAGTCGTCAATTGACAGCTCATCGAGCTATAGTGAAAAGGCTTCACTGGAGAAATATTAAAGGTGCGAGGAGCTAGAGGGAGGATTGCATTTAATCAGCATTCGCCTTGCTTCAGCACTTCTGTACGCTGCACTGCACCCATCCGCCTCTGCCAACAGCTTCCCAGGGCAGACTTGCTGTGTCGCTGAGAGTAGCTGCACGTTTGCGCTGGTCGGACACCAGTCTGCCGCGTTGAGGTTAAAGGAATGGTTCGACCAAAAAACACATTTACACAATTATCCAAAATGTAATTGTTTGGCCTTTGTAAAAAATTTAAAAAGTCTGGTCTGCTTTCTGAAGTTTGCTTTTATTATTTTTCACAGGAGAATTGAGGCTTCAGATGCTGGTAAGAAATGCAAATCAAAACCCCCACATGACTGCCCAGAGTCTGCAGAAAGGTTTTGCTGAGTCAAGAGTAGCAGTGCCTTGTTTCACTATAGCTTGCACAAACATACTGGTAGTCTTCATGGAAGAGTCATAAGAGGGACATCTTACCTGTGACCTTGTCACAAAACATTGAGATGAGTTTTGGAAACAAGGGCAGAGGACTGATGTCAAAATCATGAAAAGAGCACCTTGCCTATTGTAGACGGGGGTTGTGTTGCTGCCAGTTGCATAGGCAGTATTGCCTGGGTGGAGGGAAGAATTGAACTGACTTGTGTCTCATAACTAGCCACACCTGTACATCACATATAGTCACAGTACTAATCTTTAACAAGCGCTAACAATGATTGAATGACTGGCATATTTCTTCTTGTGTTGGTCAGTAGTATTTGTGCTCTTACTGCAGTCACTCCTGGTCTATCTTCATAATTCAATATTGCATACAGGTTAAAATTCCAATCAGAAAGTAAAAGCTTAAAACAGCACGTTCATGCTTTACTGTCTGCAGGGTCTTCTTTGCAGCATATGCTTCATTCTTCCTTCTCCAGACATCCCGCTCTATTCAAAGTCTGGAAAAGTTAATCACTCCACATAACAGAATCCCAATCCCAAAGTGATAAATCAAAACTTATGGAACTGTTTAGGCATGTTTTGATCAGCAGAATGACTGAATTTGGAGAAAGAACTTGGTGTATTTGTTGTGTTGAGCTATATTGAGTGAACTTCAATCACTAAACATAGACCTTGTTTTAATCTTTATCTTTTTGTCTCTCTCCTCCATGTCCTGAGCTGCCTGCCTGGAGCTGCCCTTTTTTGGTTCAGTTCCTGCGTCTTGGTATCAGGCCTGTCCCACTACTCAGAGTAGAGTTCTAACACAACCATCCTAATCCTTTTCTCTCTCTCTCTCTTTGACATAAACTGAGATGTCCTATCGTCCAGTCTGAAGGTGTCCATTCATCCATGTTCTGGACTCAGGCCTGTCCCTCTACTTAGCAGAGCTTTCAACACAAGTCGTCAACTCTTTTTTCTTTCTTTTCTTCCTTTCTGTTATCTCTTTTGCATGTGCTGTGGTGCCCTGTTCCTCCTGCTGTGCCCTGATGTTCGCTCAGCCTGGCTCTCCACTGCTGTGTTACAGTTCTGCTCTGGAGTTCTGTAGTGATCCACTTCTACCACACTATATGTACGGTATATGCACAGTATATGTACATTTCTATACATATACATACTTAATCAGCATGGACTTTAACACTGAGCATATGTCCAGCACCTACTCACACTCATACTTCATAACCTGTTGCTACATTAGCTGTAGCTCTTCATTTTATCTCTGTATAGCTCATTGTTTATGGTTATTTGTTTGTTTGTACTGTGCGGGTCAACCTAGGGGAGATGGGTTCCTCGGACTGAGTCTTGGTTTCTTCCAAGTTTTCCTTGCCACTGTTGCTACCATTTATAATTGCATTTTATGGCATTTAGCTGACGCTCTTATCCAGAGCGACTTACAAGGGTACTCATATTACAGAGGCCAGTGTAGTGTTAGGAGTCTTGCCCAAGGACTCTTACTGGTGTAGCACACCATAGTCACCCAGACCGGGAGATCTGGTGTGGTAGTTCACTGGCAGGTAGTGGTGTTATCTGTTGCGCCACACCAACCAGTGGTGTTATATGTTGCGCCACTACCACCTCCATTGAGGTGCTTGCTCATAAAAGGCGTCGACCTGGATCTCTGTAAAGCACTTTGTGACAACATTTGTTGTGAAAGGTACTATATAAATAAACATGGATGAAATTTAACTTGTCTTGAGGTTTATTGTAAATGTTGCAATTTTGCATAACTGTGTAAATTTTTTTAACTGTTCAACCCCTTAAAAAGCCTATGGCCTGCCGGTGGACTGAAAGTGTTATTATAGACTTATATTACCAGAGAATAGCTCCACCAGATTGTACAGAAGTCAAACTGGTGTAGTTACTAAGTAACACACCATACTGTGTAATAAACCTTGGAGTGTTAAAAGTTTCATTTGAATAATTTCGATTGCATCTGTATGCGGGCCTGACCCTTCTCTGCTAAAGAAAGATATAATAATAATCTTGGGTTCAGATCATCAGCTGCTGAGGGTAAAGTAATGTCAGCTGTACACATATACCATAATATTCAACACAACATACATATACCATAATATTCTGGCAGTGTGCATGACTACACATACACATTTAAACATTCAAATATATAGTATCTAACAGCTATGACCCTGCTGACCTACAGAGCGGACTACTGCCTACTGTTTTTAGTCACAGCAGTTTACTTTATGCAGTGCACAGTTCACATTTCTTTATGTCTAATGTCAAGATGCTTATAAAGGTTTCATTTCATCTCCGCTATGAACATTTTCTTACACAACACAAAATGTCTAGACATTAGACATCTATTCATTCAGCAACAGGAGCATTAGTGAGGTCAGGTACTGATGTTGGAAGATTAGTTCTGGCATTCCAACTCATTCAGACCGATACCAGAGAGCTAGTCAATGCTTCAAGCTGTACATATATACGTTTCAAGTTTACATTTACATTTACACTTATGGCATTTAGCTGACACTCTTATCCAGAGCGACTTACAAAAGTGCTTCACTGTTTACTCAAAAATAACTTTAGGTAGTTTGAATAGACTAAAATTTAAAGATACCTTCAAGCTTAGACTCTACCAAACACGTCAAAAAGAAGACCATAATACCATAGTACTCTCGGAAGAGGTGGGTCTTCAGTCTGCGTTTGAAGACAACTAGTGTCTGGATGTCACATAACTTCCTTCTCTTCAACAGTGACAAAACCTAGGTTCTCCTTTTAGGTCCAAAAGACACTAGAAATAAACTATCCGACTTAATGTTAGACTTGGCCGATGCTTCCATTATTCCTAGTTTAGCAGCTAAAAATCTTGGCGTCATATTCGACTCAGATTTATCATTTGAGCAGCATATAGCCAATATTAGTAGGACAGCCTTTATGCAGCAACATTGCCAAAATAAGAAACTCCTTATCTCTACAGGATATAGTACACACTTTTATTACCTCAAGGCTAGATTACTGTAATGCACTACTGTCAGGTTGTTCCAGCAGGAACCTCAATAAACTTCAGCTGGTTCAAAATGCTGCAGCCAGGGTCCTTACTAAAACTAGAAAATTTTACCATATCAGTCCAGTTCTATCAGCACTTCATTGGCTCCCAGTTAAATCCCGTATTGAATATTATATTATTATTAACATATCAAGCCCTACATGGCCTCGCTCCTGAGTACCTGCGGGATCTTATTATATATTATGAACCATCAAGACTACTTAGATCTCAGGGTGCTGGACTCTTACTCGTTCCCAAAATTCAGAAAACCTCAGCAGGGGGAAGAGCCTTTTCTTATAAAGCCCCCCAACTCTGGAATAACCTTCCAGATAATGTTCAGGACTCAGACACTCTTTCAATCTTTAAATCCAAGCTGAAAACTCATCTGTTTAGTTTAGCTTTTGGTAATTAATGGTTTTTAGATAAAGGTTGCAGGTCCAGGGGTTCGCGGACCCAGGGAATTGTAGTACACTGAGATGCTGGAGCTGTTGTCTCGCTGCTTACACGCGATCACTCAGGTTTGTGGACGGTGGAGCAGAAAGATGCAGGCGTTTTCAGGGTGCTCCCGTGTCCGTGTTACCTTCTGGCTCTCTCCTTTTAATTAGGCTGTTATAGTCAGACCTGCCGGAGTCGTCAGACACAATCTGATACTGCCCAACATTCTCTGCTCTCCATTAAATTCCTCTCAGAATTAACCCTCTCTTTTTACCTTCTACAAGTAAATGACCACCCGGCCCGACCTGCTGGAAGATTGCCCGCTGAGGTCCCCTCTACCTTCGTCAAACCAGCTGCCACCTACCGGTCCAACCAGCAGGCCCCTTACCCACCACCACCCATCGCAGACCAGTGGCTCACCCGCCTACCACTGCTACCTGCTTAGTGACCATGTTAAAACCATTTTTAACTATCTGTTATACCTGGTTTGGTAATTTTTATCAGAAATGTTTAAATAGTTCTGACCAGAGGAGGATGGGTCCCCCTTGTGAGTCTTGGTTCCTCCCAAGGTTTCTTCCTCCAGCTCTGAGGGAGTTTTTCCTTGCCACTGTCACCGTTGGCTTGCTCATTGGGGGTCTTTGATTCATAATGTCTTACGTTATTTCTTCTTTCTTCTTTGTCTCTGTCTTTTATTAATCACTATATATGTAAAGCTGCTTTTTAACGACAACAGTTGTAAAAAGCGCTATACAAATAAATCTGACTTGACTATTGAGCAATGTTAGATCAACTGTAAGGACATGGAAGCTGCATCATTGAAGTTTGGTGAGTGAGACTGGAGTGAAGGTGGACAACTCAATGATTTAAAGAGCTCAGAATACATCTGGCCTGTATGGGAGGGTGGCTGAAAGGAAGCCATTACTGAAGCAAAAAACACTTCAAAGCATGTCTGGAGTTTGCCAGAAAGCATCAGAGTGACCCTGCTAGATTGTGGGATAGGTTTTGTGGTCTGGTGAGACAAAAGTGGAGCTTTTAGGCCAGAATTCAAAACGCTGTGTGTGGCACAAACCTGACACAGCTTATTCCTCAGCAAAGACCATCTGAACACTAAAGTTCACTTTCCCGCATGGACTGGGCAGCTGGGTTAAGGTGAAGGGCAAAAAGGTTGGCAAAAAAGATAAAGCTTGGGAAAAACTTTACTTTGCAGCGAGGCAATGATCACAGATACAAGGCCAGAACAACACAACGTCCTTGAACAACAAAAAGCCAGTCTTCTATTTTTTGGATAATTCTAAGTCTAGATCTGAATCCAGTGGAGACTGTTGCTCTATTTGGAAATTTTTATAAAACAAACTCATCCAACCAATACAAAAAAAAAAGGAGTGGGGGGAAAATCACTCTCAAACAGTGTAAAGCTAGTAGAACCTTTCCGACGTTTTTGCTTTTGTTTTCTTTTTTGGTTTATTTTGAGATTTGTTGACAAATAATAAAATTTCTTGTTTTTTACATGTGTTTTAAAATGTTGTTTTTTAATAAAAACTTTGGCTTAAGGGCGTCATGCTGCAGCCGGTACTGCATGTGCCGTACAGCTCCAGGGGTCTGAGGTTGTAGGATTGGTCTTCCCACCTCCTCTGGTTTCCGCTCTGCGATGGACTGGCGCCCTTTTCAGAGGCCATTCCAGCCTTGCGGCAAATGATTCCCGGTAGGTTCCAGACCAATTGCAACCCTGACCAGGAGGAATCCTATAAGAAGGCTGATGGATATTGACTACACTCTTACAAATAAAAGTGTCACAAAAGGCTCTTTGAGCTATGCCATATAAGAGCCCATTTTTGTTCTATAATGAGATGAGAGTGTGAAGAACCTTTAGATTGATAAATAACCTTTACATCCACTTCTTAAACCTTCTAAATGTTATTGATACACATAAACTGTACAAAAATGGATCCTTATGAAGTTATTCTTCTATGGCCTCACTCAAAGTCCCCTATGTAGACCTAGCAAGTGCCATTTCTAATTAAAATAGATCTGATGACTTCGTAGGGGGCTGAATACTTTTGCCTGAAATGATACACATATGCACATATGTAACTACAAAAAGATGACCAGCAACTAACAGCTTTCCCACTTCAAAGTAAAGCAGCTCTGAAAAAATCATGAACGCTGGAGCCTATGGACAGTCAATAACAGAGCTGCACACCCAGGATAGTGTGGGGAGGAGACTAGCTTGCGATAAATGGACTAATGTGTCATGTCCTGGCATTATTTATATAATATTCTGTTCCTGATGTCTGGCCTTATTGGATCTTAGTGCATTAAAAGCTCATGGATCTGAAGGGTTACAGGTTATTATCAGTGCAGTACTTTTAGAGGCATACATTATAAATGTGTGCAGAGCAGTGCTTGTTTAGAGTGTCTATGCAAAGTTAGTTGCAGAACATGACCTTTTCCTTTTATGAGGAATGCATAGAGCTCCATTAAAGAAGCTCTTCTAGCACAATAAACAGTAAAAGGCAAAGTGGGGTTTTGCAACAAGTCTAGTATTTTGTCAGCACATTAATGAATACACTAAATTAAAATGCACTGTGTACTGGGGTAATATCATATTTTATTAACTGAAGGCATCAATGATGTAGTGTTGTGTGTCTATTATATCTCATTATGAGATACACTGTATGGACAAAAGTGAGATCAGGATGTTAGATGATCTAAAACATTTAAATATGACAAATTTGCAAAATAAAATGGAACTCTAGTGGCTTACAATTGCCAGCTTGCACTCTGAATTACGCCCTAAATGGCAGATTTGAACTCGTCATCGTTCTAATAGTGGCCCTTTTCCTTCCCTGTCTGG
This sequence comes from Salminus brasiliensis, assembly GCF_030463535.1. Classification (NCBI taxonomy): domain Eukaryota; kingdom Metazoa; phylum Chordata; class Actinopteri; order Characiformes; family Bryconidae; genus Salminus; species Salminus brasiliensis. Next base: position 8,810,401 of record NC_132898.1, read on the forward strand.
GACGGTGCTCTTCATACATTCTGTACTTTTCCACTGAAGGGCCACTCAGAAGGTAAACATGCAGTGACGCATGCAGGCTACACTGTTGGAGACAGGCACTCGAAACTGGACTGCCATTATTTACATATCTCCTCTTCTCTTAATGCACAAGCTGTTGTAAGAGGCTATCCCAGTATTCTATCCCAGTATCCCAGTATGCAGTCAGAGCTCTCTTCGTGATATGCAGCACCCTGCAATGCAACACAGACTATTTAAGATGATGGAACAACAACCCACTACTCCACTCCATCCTTTTAGCACCCCATTACTTCACCCCATCTCCTCAACATCCCATTACTCCACTCCATCTCTTCAGCACCCCATTACTCTATCCAATCTTCTTAGCACCCTATTACTCCACCTCATCTCCTCAACATCCCATTACTCCACTCCACCTCCTCAACATCCCATTACCCCACTCCATCCCTTCAGCACCCCATTATTTCCCCCCATCTCTGCAACATTCCATTACTGTCCTCTGTCTCTTTAGCACCCCATTACTCCACCCCATCTCCTCAGAACCCCATTACTCCACCCCATCCCCTCAGCACCCCATTACTCCAACCTATCCACTCAGCATCCCATTACTCCACCCCATCTCTGCAACATTCCATTCCATTACTCCATCTCTTCAGCACCCCATTACTCTACTCCATCTTTTCAGGATCCACTACTTCTCCCCATCTCCTCAGCACCCCATTACTCCAACCCATCTGTGCAACATTCCATTACTCCTCTCCATCTCTTAAGCACCCTATTACTCCAACCCATCTCTTCAGCACCACATTACTCCACTCCATCTCACATTACTGTACTCCAGTTCTTTAGCATTACATTACTCCACTCCATCTGTTCAGCTCCCCATTACTCCACCCTGTCTCCTTGATACTCCATTACTCCACCCCATCTTCTCAATACATCTTTACACCACCTCATCTCCTCCACACCAATCCCCTCAAAACACCGTTACTCCACCACCATCTCCGTCTGTTTGGCTAACACACATGCAGAATGTCGGGCAGATCCTTGTATCACAGGCGAAACAAGCTGAACAGTGAATAACATTGGAAGGGCCTTTCTTAAAGAAGAGATGATTATGGAACATGAAGGGAATGAAGTTAAGTAAGATGGTTTAATTGAACAATATTTCTTAGAGCAATTCCAGTGTTGTTGCGTTCACCACCTCTTAACGTCTAGAGGTTGTGTTTCCTGCATCTTGGCAAATGCTCCTTTAACTGTTTTTATTTTTGTTTTCAATGCATCAAAAAGGCATCCGAACCTCAGACAAGTCCTCAATATTCCCCATACTGTCTGCATGAAAGTATGCACTTCTCGCTATTGCTTCTTCTGACATCCCAACAGGATCTGACAACTCTACCTTTGTACTGTTAGTCTATTCGCCACACCACAGAGCATTTCATAGTAATCCATCCAGCATGATTTTGACACTACCAAGAGCGGTACAGTGTGTCTGAGAAGCATCAGGGCTGAGCTACATAATGCAGATTAGCATGTTTGAGCTGTCTTGCGTCTCTACCACTACTTAGCATTAGTCAGACTGAAATCCTATTGCTGTTGTAGGAATATGCAAATTGGCTCATTGCCCGGCAATTATTACTGGTGTTGAGAAGATGGAGTGGAGTAATGGGGAGCTGAACAGATGGAGTGGAGTAATGGGGTGCTAAAGAGATGGAGTAGAGTAATGGGATATTGCAGAAATGGGGTGAAGTAATGTGGTGCTGAAGAGATGGAGTGGAGTAATGGGATGTTGAGGAGATGGAGAGGAGTAATGGGGTGGAGTAATGGGATGTTGAGTAATGGGGTACTGATGACATGGGGTGGAGTAATTGGGTACTGAGGAGATGGAGTGGAGTAATGGGATGTTGAGGAGATGGAGTGGAGTAATGGGATGTTGAGTAATGGGGTACTGATGACATGGGGTGGAGTAATGGGGTACTGATGAGATGGGGTGGAGTAATTGGGTACTGATGAGATGGGGTAGAGTAATGGGGTACTGATGAGATGGGGTGGAGTAATGGGATGTTGAGGAGATGGAGTGGAGTAATGGGGTGTTGAGGGAATGGGGTGAAGTAGCAGGGTGTTCAAGAGATGGGTGAAGTAATTAAGTATTGAGGAGATGGAGTGGAGTAATGGGATGTTGAGGAGATGGAGAGGAGTAATGGGGTGGAGTAATGGGATGTTGAGTAATGGGGTACTGATGACATGGGGTGGAGTAATTGGGTACTGAGGAGATGGAGTGGAGTAATGGGATGTTGAGGAGATGGAGTGGAGTAATGGGATGTTGAGGAGATGGAGTGGAGTAATGGGATGTTGAGTAATGGGGTACTGATGACATGGGGTGGAGTAATTGGGTACTGATGAGATGGGGTGGAGTAATGGGGTACTGATGAGATGGGGTGGAGTAATTGGGTACTGATGAGATGGGGTAGAGTAATGGGGTACTGATGAGATGGGGTGGAGTAATGGGATGTTGAGGAGATGGAGTGGAGTAATGGGGTGTTGAGGGAATGGGGTGAAGTAGCAGGGTGTTCAAGAGATGGGTGGAGTAATTAAGTATTGAGGAGATGTGGTGGAGTAAAGGGGTGTTCACAAGATGAGGGTGGAGTAATGGAATGTTGAGGAGATGGGGAATAATGGAATAATGGGGTGCTGAAGAGTGTCTCATACAGACTGACAGGAGATCAGTCAGAGGTTCTTAGGCACTGAATGCACAAATGCTGATGCGATTGTTAAAACTATATTTATCATTATTTGTGTCCTACATATTTCACAGTTTTGAATTACTACGAAAAATGTACCTTTAATGCATAAAAAAACGAAGGTTTCTGCTACTGGACCCTGGTGAAGCTTAGCTGAACAGCCCTGTCCTGCAGTATGTGGTGTTTGTTCACAGTGCGCGGACGCACACCTTCATTCACTGGTTTGGGAATTCCTCATAAAGCACCTCCACCAACAGCACCTCGCCGCTGTTTAGACATTATGCTCAGTACGCGATCCCGGACACAGCCTCTAACATATGAACGCTGAAGCGCGCGCGCACGCACACACACACGCACACACACACATACACACACACACACACTGCAGCCCCTCCCTCTTTCTTCTCCTCCTCTCCCGCTTTACTCTCTTCCTCTCTCTCCCCTCCTCTCTCTCCCCTTCTCTCTCTCTCTCTCTCTCTCCCCTCCCTCCCTCTCTCTCTCTCTCTCTCTCTCTCTCCCCCCTCCCTCTCTCTCTCTCTCTCTCTCTCTCTCTCCCCTCCCTCTCTCCCTCTCTCTCTCTCTCTCTCTCTCTCTCTCTCTCTCTCTCTCTCTCCCCTCCCTCTCTCTCTCTCTCTCTCTCTCTCTCTCTCTCTCTCTCTCTCTCTCTCTCTCTCTCTCTCTCTCCCCTCCCTCTCTCTCTCTCTCTCTCTCTCTCTCTCTCTCTCTCTCTCTCTCTCTCTCTCTCCCCTCCCTCTCGCTCGCTCAGTCTCTGCCTCTATGTGCTACGACTCGCGCGCTACTCCTTCAGAAAATAAACGGCTGGAGCGCGTGACGGACACAGCAGGTAGGTGGCTGCTTTAAAATGCTAACGCTAACGTTTCCAATCTTTCCCCTGTTTTCATTTCTTTATTTTTTTGAATAAAAGGGGAATTAAATCCTCGTTTAGGATCGTAATGGTTCGTTACTGAATTCTGTTTCAGTGCTTTAACATTCCGTGGCGAGGCTATGTCACGTTTAACACACAGCACTCTCTGCGACTTTTCCAATACGAACTCTTAGTGTTTTTATTTTTCACTAAACCTTAAACAGTGGTTTTCCCTGTTTGAGAAGGAATAAACTCGGAGCCAGTCAGGTTAATATCATTATTATGGCTGAGTGTCAGCACTGAGAGGAGGTATTGAACCGGTGGGTCGATACTGAGGCTGGGGGTCGATATATCATCGCTCGGTTTAATAAGCTGGGTAAAGCTAACCTGTGGACTTAATGTAAGGAAAGTGATATATGCAAATGTTATGTCATGCAGTTATAACATAACCGTATTCACTTTTTGATATTAATGTAAATCTGGCGGTTGTTCTGTACATTGTGTCAAAGTCATGATGAATGGACCAATAGAAATGCTCCAAAATGACCTGGATTAAAGACTGTTTACACTGACTTCCACTGAAGGTCCTACTCCAGTGAAATTGCCCTTTTAGAGATACAAGATTCTTTGCCTGACAGCGACGTTATGTAAGTTAGAAACAGTGTGTGTGTGTGTGTGTGTGTGTGTGTGTTAAAGTGCAGAGGATATGTAGGTGTGTGGGAGATACTCAGAAATACTCCAAAATCACCAGAACCTTGCACTAGTCTGTGGTTAAATCCCTGCATGCGCTGCAGGAAAGAGCCTGAACTGTGTTAGGCCGAGGCAGTGCTGATGTTTCAGCTCATGGCAAGTTTATGCCAGACCGAGCACGTAGGATATTATTAGATTATTTTGTTCTGAATGGTCAGATTTGATAAGCCGCAATGAGTTTCAGTTTCTCAAAATAACATTACTCGAAAGACTCTAGCGTGTTATCAGTGAGAAAACAGGTGTTCAGCAGTTTTCTTTACTCTTTAGTGATCTTCACTCTTATCGTGGACTTCAGCTAAAGGCACCTTTGAGAAGACACTTCATAGCTTCATACATTTCATAGCTTTTGTCATTACCAGGTAGGTTTGCTTTTTGATGGGTGTTGTCCAACTTGGTCTTCATGTAGAACGTCTGGTGGAATGGTTTTGCTGCATTTTGGGGCAGATTTACTACTGCAGTCCGTACCAGTTGGGATAGTAAAGTCACAGATGCTGTTTTGCATGCAGTAAAAGCTTTAGTAAACCACAAGCACCTTTTAAAGGGTCCATACTATGGTAAATTGGATTTTTCTAGTTTTTATAACACAAAGTTTCATGAGTTTCATGTAGCGTGTAAAACGTACCACTTATTTTTCATACATTGTGCAAATACAGCCCGTTGTGATTTTATTATTTTTGTGATGTCACATAACTATTCAGCCCATAACATTTGCATATATTGTCTTTGTTGTTTTTGTGGCGTTATGCTGCTTGTGTTTGTTGTTCATATCTGCTGTGTATTTTTTTTAATAGTCAGTATTAGTAGTAATTTAGTTATAATAATGATAATAATAATAATAATAATAATAATAATAATAATTATTATTATTATAATAATTATTATTATTAAGTATTTAGTTTTTTGCATCACTTTGAGGAAGCTCTGGCTTAAAAGCTGCTCTAACAGCCTCTATTGAAGGCTTTACACTTGATGTTGGAACATTGATATGAGCCTTTGAGTGCTTTCAGCCACAAGAGCCAGAACATCATTATATCTGCACATAATGGTTTGTATATAGATGTCTACTCAGGCTACATATGGATATGCAGTATTTAAAACTGTACAAGTACAGCTCCTTATAAGTTTCTTTTAGTCCTTTTTAAACATATTATTCTTTATTCTATTTATGGTTTAGTGTATTTGTCTCTGTTAGTGTAATACTTGTTAACAGTCTGTTTGTTTCTTACATGTCAAAGATTGCTCTCACCAAGTAAAATTCCTTGTATGTGTAACATACTTGGCGAAATGAAGAGATTCTGATTCTGATTCTGAAGAGCATAAGTGTGCTCATGTACTGACATTGGATGATTGGTACTGGATTACAAATACCACTTATCTCAGGTATTGGAGCACCAGAGAACACAATTAGAATGCTTAACCGCCCAGTGCAAGGGAGCTTGTACCCCTTTAACTGATGCTCGAGCATTGAGCATGGTAAGTTTAGGTTGCTCTAGAGCGTCCCATTCTATTGGCACTACTTTTACAAAGCAGAATATTATATAAGCTAAGTGAACGCCTGTGTCAGCATTGGGTGTGCCACAGTGGCTAAATGTTCCAATTAGAAGGTGTGGATACTTTCGAACATGCTGTGTGTTTTGTTTGTGTGGAAATTCTACATGTTTTTCAGTGTTAGAGACTCGTGAACTTGTGTCTCCTGGTCAGTCGCTGCCAGAGTCAAATGCCAAAGCCTCCAGCGAGGCTGGAGCTAAAATCCTCTCTGCAGCTTTCTGACCACCTCATTCCTCATCTCTGCTCCTCTGGGTGAGTATATCTGAGGCCAAAGCTAGACTAGTCAGAGATCACTGCCCGTGCTGTTACCCTGGCAGACATAGCACGCCTGCAAGCCCACCCGACCAGCCAAGTTATTTCACACTACCACTTGCAATAACGCCAGATCGATATGTTTTCTTCCACTGCTCGAATTTGTATCAGTCCTGCTTTCTGCTGCAATGAATTTTTAAAGGTACAATAAGTACAACTTTCAATGAAAGCTAGGCTTATCACAGTGGATTTGTTCTGTCCCTTCACTTGGCTCGCCAGATGCAGCGTAGGCAGCAGATTCCTGTCGCTAACCATGCAAACAAACGCTAATGTTTATGTTACAGTGGTGCCACACACACGCAGACACACACACACACACTGACACTTTAGCAAACACCTCGAGGGAAGGAGGCTCGAGCAGGCGATCACAAAGGCTGGAAAACAAGTAAAGCCACAGTCTACCTGGGCCGAATGAAACAGGTGTGGACAGAGATTGAACTGCAAAGAGCTTTCATTGTTGAAGCCATTATTAAAAATGCAGGCAATTTTGCTTGTTTCAGGGAGCACTTAGCATCGATCAAGTGGCAAGGCTGTGCTGGCCTTCCAGAAACTCCTATTGTGTGTGTGTGTATGTGTGTGTGGTGATACTTTGCAAGAAGACTTGAGAAGAACTGTCTTAACCTTTTACCTTGTCAAGAGGTGGGATCTACATACTAGGCAGCAGGTAAACAGTCAGTTCCTGAAAAGAAAAATCAGCAGGCATTAAAAAATCAGAGCTACTTTGACAAGGGCCAAATTGTGATGGCTAGACAACTTGTTCAGAGCATAACTTACTTACTTACTTACTGATGCAATCCATACAGGTCGGATCTTACAACTCACAGGACTCAATAGATCTGCTGCTTTTGTCTTTGTGCCAGATACCAAGACCCATGAGTTCATGTTACTGCATGAGCTGTTTTGGTGCCAAGTTAGGCAATATTAGGCAGGTGGTTTTAATGTTATTACTGATTAATGTACACAGTAGGGTTGGATAGAAACACTTGCCCACATGATTCAGTTGGAGTCATGATACTAGGTTCACGATTGTGTATTCTCACAATATTTTAAACAGAATTTGAAACTGGTGACTCTGGTAAGTCCTTACACCTCCTGTGACTGTTACAGCTGTTAAGACAAGAACTGGGAGGTGGTAAAAGTGTGGCATGTGACTTAAGTGAGCTGTAGTGAGCTTGGCTGAGGTTGTTTATATGCAAATATTGGTGTTTAAACAATAATCATAATTATTAGAATGCCTATTCTCTGTGAAATTTCTGCAGTGTAATATTACAGTGTTTTAATACATTGTAACATTACATTGTTTCTATGTAGCCAAAAGAGGTATTATGATCTATAAGTGATAACATACATTACATCTGGACAGACCTGGACACACACACATATACGCATACATATAGGGTGTATTATTACAATTAGCATTCATACATGCTCCAAAATACTATAGGTTTCATCAAAAAGAAAACATAGTTAGACCTGTTTCATTGAAATTATTGTACTCATAGTTTTTTATATAGTTTTCAATGTGTTGTCCACGTCTTGACCTTGTATAAAAACAGGTGTCAGTTTATGTCTGTGTATGCATCCATGTATGGTGTTTTTGTGTGTTTTCTCCATCCTTTAAAGACTTGTTGAGACAGAGCCACATACATAGAAACAAAGTAACCTCTGTCCCTCAAGTGCTCTCTCTCTGGATTTCGTGTGACAGCAAATATGCCAGCTATGTTGCCTTACAGTTACAGCCATGCTGAGGAATTTTCCTTCAAAGCGCTGCCGAAAGCATGTTTGTTTATTTATTCATTTGCCCAATAGTTGTCCATTTCCTAGTAGTACATTTCCTCTCTTATATCTCTGGCCAGTAGCGCACATTCCACCTGCAAGTGCATTTAGCAACATGGAGGACATTTAGCAGGAACTGGTCCGTATGTTGTTTTATTTATGGCCTCTGCAAGTCTTGGCTTTGTTACTATCCTCCAGTTGCTCTTCATGTTGTGAATGCACTGTTTTGTTTTTAGCCTGATAATTGAGTGTTCCTAGCAGATGTAACACAGGTGCATCACTGTGTCTAAGTTGTGTGTGTGCCTAATTTCCATATCAGCCTATTCTCTCTCTCTGTGTCTCTGGTGGCACTCGTAGCACTACATAATTTACCTCAATGTAATTTTGTCAGTGAAGCAGGGAACAGGAAAGTAGAAGCCGCCCATTAAAGCCAGTCTGTCAAATTTTGTTTAATTTTCAACTTCGAAGACTGTGAAGTACTGTATTTGCTGCAATTTCAGCTGCTTTACACTACACGTTTCTTAATGCAGGAAAGCGCTCAATTCAAGTAATTAGCAACTGCTGCAGGAGCATGTTGTCTCTATGTGAAATGACTCAGTGTTGCTTTTTAGTGCCTAAATGTTTGACATGTCAAGGCAGCTCCACAGTGCTTGTTGCCAAATCTGGGAGAGGCGTGTTGCTATTAGCAGCTTTCCTTGGACTAGCTTGCAGGGGTCATAAACTAAAATAAACTAAAAATGAATATCTCCCCAATTAAAAGGGGTTTTAAATGGAGATCATTTCCCTTATACCATCTGATAATTTGTTTTTAAAAGCTACTTTTTATGCTCAGACCACTGAAACACTCTACCACCTTACCCTTACTGTCAAAATGAACATCATTACATTTGTGCTATCAGATAAAAGGGATGGCCCTTGCACTAACCCAGCAGTCGTACCAGACACACCATCCCCAAAAGACAGCCATCACAGGCCAAAAATTGACTTGCTGACAGTCACTCTGTCCTCTCACCTCAGCTGAGAGTCACACCAGTACCCTGCCTGTCATCTACAGCCAGAGGTGACACATCTGCCTTCCCTTGGGCTGCTGCAGGCTGTTACACTGTGTGTCCATGTGTATGGGAGAGGGGGTACGGCAAGGTTTGAATGTGATGTCTGTGTGACACTTCCAGATCGATTCGCAGCAGAGGCCGATTTGCAACTCAAATGCGTTCAGCACCAGTCCCCGCGTTGTGACTTGCAGCACCCAGTGAGAACAAGCCCGTCCGTGTGTGTTTATTTCCAACACTTTCTAGAAGCTCTCCCCCATCGCTCTTGGCCTCGGTCCTCACTGGCACACTCATTTGAAATGCGACAACGTGTTAAAAGCATAACAAGGTCCACAAATGTTAGGAATCAGGCATTTTCACAAGGAGGACCTTTTGAGGTTGTGTTTGTCATCTTCATGCAGCTTCCATAATGTTGGTAAATGGAAGCAGAAAGATTGTGTATATAAACTATAGGCTATAGGCAACTGGTGTGAGGCATTAGTGAGCTGAAATGTGAACTGCAGCCAGCTCCAGCCATCTCTCTCTCTCTCTCTCTCTCTCTCTCTCTCACTCTGTGCTGTCATAGCCTCTCTCTGTGTGGAATGTTCCCAAGGTGTCTGTTTTTGTAGCCAGGGGCAAATTTGGTCACGTCCCATGCAGGGCCCATGGAGAGAAAGGGAGAGAGACAGAGAGATAATGACAGACAAAAAGGCTGTGGGATTCACTGTAAGACGGAAAAAGATACCACATGTTTTTTTGTGCCTATCATACCAAAATGCTGTATACAAGTGAATTCCTTCCTTTGGAAAACTGGGTTGAATGTTGCGGTACAGTGTTAATGGAGAGGTTTTTAGAATTTAAACCTTGCTTGCTGTTTCTTGTGTTTCATGTCAACCCTTTATCTTCATCACAGCTTCCATTGTCTTCAGGAGACTCGCTCTCTGCAGGGAGATTCAGTCACACCTCCAAAGTTCCATCTTAAAAGTAGGAGCATTTTTTGCTTCTCATGAGCCAAGTCATCCCAAACACATTCACTGATGTTGAGGTCTGGCCACTAGGGTTCGCTTCAGAGAACAGTGGTAGCTTCAGCAGTTTGATTTCATCAAATGTTCTTCTGTTTTCTCTGTTTGCTTTTCACAGTTAGGGCTTTTAGGGCTGCTCTGCATCCCTTCTAGAGCCATAGTGTTGAGCCATCTTCTTGCAGTGAAAAGATGCACAGAAAAGTGGGCGGAAGCACCTGTTGATGTTTTTAGTTTGGAGCATAGAACCTAATTTATTCCTTTCAAAGTTGATGAAAGCTTTAAGTGCTTTTTATCTGATAGGGGTCATTTGGTTTATTTATGGCGGTCTATAACATGGTTGTTGGGGGTCCCATTTTTAGTTTTGTTCACTTACTGTGCTGAATGGTAATTAAATAAATGAAAGGTAGTCTCTGACTCTGACACTACTGTAAAGACAGGTGTATCCATCAGGCTCCTTTTCTTATTGTATAATAGACCAAATATCCTCCTTTCAAATAGACATTATTATCATCATCACTCAAATTGCCAGTTAATCATTGTGCAAGACCAGGGAGGTAAATCACAATTATTGTTTAATCGAGTTATCGAGCTTTTAATCGGGTAATTTTGACAGCCCTACTTGTACCTTGCAATTCATCTTCCACTGACATTGACAAGATAGGATCACTGAGATGTATTTTGACTGTATTACAGAGGAGTGTCTGTCATCTTGGATTGGGTAATACATTTCCCCTTGTACAGCAGAGCCTGCCAAGCCAAATACAGAGGCCCAACAAAGCACTCTTGATGTTGGGTCTTGTGGGGAAGAACGGAGTGACTTATCTGATTTAACACGCAGAAGGATGAAGGCTACAGGTCAAAGGCTGCTTGCCAGGCACAATTAGAGGTGGATGGCAGGGGATCGAACATCGCTAATTCAAGACGTTAGGCGCAGGTTCGACATCCTGCTAAAGCACTGCTCGTTCAGCTTGGCACATGGAAGCGCAGTTCACCTGCTACGCTCCGGCGCTCATGGTTCTTTATCTTTGTTTTGACTCAAGGTTTTTTATCTCATTTTGAGTGATTGTCTAGAGGATTCTTGAGCCTCTCCTTCAGCTTGATGAGCAAGACTGCAAATGTGCACCATAGGAATGCGTTCCTCTGTATTGCTAATGGCAGAGAAATAGTGCTTTTATGAAATACTGATTCATGCATTCAACCTTTTAAAAGCTTCATCCAGCCAGTCCTGCACTGACATTGGTGTGGATCAAGGCCCAGAACAAGTACCGCTGATGATGGGACAGAGGGCTACTCTGTTGCCATGGTAATTAAGAGGGTTTGAGGGGGTGGTAATGAGGGCCAGAAGCTGTAGTGACATCATCACGACTCAGAGACTTCCACTTTGCACAGCTAGCCTGCAGTGCAAAATGCACAAACTGATAATTATCAGTAAACACCCTCCAGTAGGTCTGCAGATTGTTATCCCTTATTGTGGTGTCAGCTTTACAACTAACAAAAGAGAAAAATAAAAATGGACAAAAATAGTGATACATGTTTTTCATTGGACTGCAGTGATTTCCATATTTGAATTAATTTAGAATTATTTATGAAGGGCATAGACAACAACGTAAACAAAACCAAGCACTGGTGTGGATTTAGGTGGACTCAATAACTGTGCATTTGCTTTCAGCTTCTGCATGGTTGGTGATATCAGTAGGGGCAGCTGTGGCCTAAAGGTCAGAGGAGGGACCAGAAGGCTGCCAGTTCATTTACCTGGATTGGCAGGGAGTAGGAGCAGAGACAGTGAACGAACCAGCCTTCCCCTCCCTCAAGACTCAAAGCTGAGGTGTCCTTGGTGCCTTTCTCCTTTGGTGCTGAGGTGGTTGCCCACCTCGGTGTGAGTGTTTACTGCCATGGATGAGTTAAATGCAAAGGTCAAATACTGCTGTGCAATAGCTGTCCACACAATAGCAAAACCGCACTGACTATTTTTAAGATGCACTGTACCTGTCCACAGAAAATGCTTTCAAAATTGAAATGAAAGAGCATAATTAGTCCATGACGCCATACTCATCCAATGAGTACTTTCCAAGTATCCAATACTTTCCAAGTATTTTTTACTGACGTTATCCATCTAATTCTAGTGTTATTGCAGCTCTTCTGTTGTTGCAGAAAGCTGCTATATGCAGGTGAGCCTCAAACCAGGACCGCTGATGGTTTAATCTGTTAGAATCCTAACCAATCAGATCTTTCTGTGGGAGTTTGGATGAATTGAAATGTCACATGATCCAACAAACGTAAATTAGTGTTTGTCAAATATAACGCAGGACAAACCCCAACCATATCATCATATTTATAAGTTTGTTTTTAATATGCTTTAGCTAATTTGCCCCGCATGTAGCAGCATAATCACAATGTGCTATGTTGTCCATATCATCTAAAATCTCCAAGATGTGTGTAAACATTTGCACTTCAGGTATTAGAATTGTCCATCATGACTACAGATAGCCTCAAGCAATTACCGTGACATGTGAAGGCTTAATTAGTTAATGGTATTTTGTGGAAACCTACAGTGTGAGTCAATTATCAAAGTCTTTATCTTTCCTATTATAGTCCTGGTCCAGAGAGGGCAGGAATAATCGACGGCTGCAAAGCATCTGTGCAGGCCGCTGATCATGTTTTCCTGCCTCATGCTCATGTCTCAACCCTATGCGCCACTGCTTGCTGTCTGCCTCCCCGAACAAGCCTGTTTATAGCATGACTCAGCCTGTCCTCTTGGCTGACCCTTCCGCATTGTTTTTGGCTGCTGCCTACCCCTGCTGTACTGCTGCCTTTGGCCACGTGCCTTTTTCTATGCTTTGTGAGTTTCTTGAGCGGCTCTGAGCTCTTGTTTAATCATTTATAGCTGGGGTGAAAAACGGTGGGGAGGCTTGAGTTGTTCTGATTGACAGGAAACGAGTACACGGTGAAGAGCGGTACTTTGTCCTTTCTGAAGGAGACCCAGCGAGCTGCGGCTGTCTTCTCCCTGATTGAAGTGAGTCAGCACATTCAGAAAAGCTGGGGTGTTTTTTCCCCCCACCTCCTTCCCCCTCATCGCTATCTGTATTCGCTTTCCTTTCTCATCTCTCCCAGGGAAAAATTTCCAAACTCCGCCTCCCATCCCATGGACGACTCATGCTCTGTGATCTGCGTGTCGCTCACATGTTCATGCGGCAGGGCTTGTTGAGCTCCCTTCTCAGCATGCTGCATGCGCTGGGGGTTGTGTTGGGAAAAGACTGAAGCATGCACTACACATCTGTAGTCTTTGTTGAGGAGAATGGATCGCATACTGCATTTTTTGTGTCTCCATTTGACTTTGGGTCATGTTGCGTCGGATGTTTATTAACCCCTTGAACTCTTTGTGTTTTTATAACTAGACATACTATGAATTATTCAGTTACTGCGATAAAACAAATCCATTTTGAGGGTGAGGAACTGCAGTGTTGGCTTACATATACACCTGTAAGGTGTAAAGAGTTAATTCCACAATGAGAATTGTATTTCACACATCTGAAACAGAATATGGCATGAGCAAGCTCTGAGAATGACTCAACAAAATCAAAACATGTTTACAACCCATCTGAGATTTCCTGCATCGTCCACCTCAGTCAGAGCCGACCTGTTGGCATACATCTTAGCATTGCTTTTGAAATGCTTGCACGCATTCTAACATGGTGTTACCCTCAAAACCGCGATTGGATTACTGTCAGAAACTTGAAAAGCATCGTGGACATTTGATTACAGCTCAGTGTTTGTGTTTTTGAAGATGACTGAGCGTCTCCCCACAAGGCCCTGGCCCTCTCGCTATCTTTGCACTCAAAGTGTTTTATATTGCATCACTACACGTCCCTGAGTCCAGGATAATTGGATAGGGCATTTCAAAGTGGATTTGCTTTCCTCTTTCAGACCCTGCTGATAGTGCCCCCTCGTTGAAGGGGCCTTGTTTGTAGAGCAATAGCTATGAGTAATGTTTGGCTTTGGAGCGAACCAAGCCTACTCTCCATCCCTCAGGGGCTGTCCTGTGGCTTCCAAACAGGCCTGACAGGTTCTGTACAGGGTGTAGAGTGAATTCTAGCTTTATACAAACTACAATCAAATATGGCAGGCCATAGCACCTGACTCAAAGCACTATTGCCTGAATACTGCAAGGGGTAAATGCTGTGTTTATGAATTTGCATGTATATGCTATTTATTCTTAATATGATTATACCTGTCATTTCTTATTAGCCTAATGAAATGTTCATTGTTTACCTGACCATATAGACACTTCACATCACATCATTTTCCATTGTGGGCTTCCAAGTTGGGGTGGACATTTACTACACTGTAAAAAATTATTTGTCAGATCACCCAAAAGAAATAAGCTCAGATAAACACTACAGAGCTAAAACACTTCCATTTTCATGTTGGTTTGTGAGCAGGTTGGAAGGGACAAAATGGACCAGCATAAAATTTACAAATTAAATTAAGTAATTTGTTTGCTACTGTGCAGTTTGTGCATTTACTATATCCTGGGTGTTGTAAGCAGACTTGGTCTAAATCTGTGTTTTGCAGTTGTTCTGTGTTTTGGAAGTACTCATTATATACACAGAGAAGTGTCAAATAAACCACTTGCTGAATCTTACCACATTAAATGTACAGTGTATCTATATATAGTGTCATGTCATGGATGCCCAAGGCTCATTCATGCGATCCAATGACTTTGCAACTTACAGGACTTAAAGGGTCTGCTGCAAATGCTGGATATGCTGGATACCACAGGACGTCTTCAGGGGGCTCGTGGAGTAGTACAGTATCAACGAGCAGTACAGTATATTCTGCTATCCTCTGGCTGCACTCTTTATGATAGCCTATATTTAACATCATATAACTGCGTACACAGTGCATAATGTCTCCTTCCTTAGTTATGCTCATACTGGTGAGCTGTAAAAACCTCCTGAATCACAAAATTAAAAGTCACCACATTACTGAACTGTATTCTCTGTTGCACCACATCATATATACACCCTGAGCCTTTTCTTAGCCACGGTTTTACTGCTGCAATTAAGAACTTGGAGCAAAGTGTCTTCCTCAGGACTCCATTAAAACCAATCCATGGGGAATCAGGCCCTATAATCATTAGGTCTTTGAGCCAGGCGTGGAGTGATGAAAAAGATTCCACTGGAGCACATGACTCTTGGTTTGGGTTTACAGAGACTGGGCATGTGCTTTCAGCAGCAGTGGCCCAACAATGATCCTTATCAGTGATTTGTTTACTCGGGCGTTACATGTTGTTGTTGTGGTTGTTCCACGTTGTTTAATCGAACCCTCTTTCCTTCTGTAGCACCTGCAAGCTACGCTCGGAGAGCTCTTTTCAAAACACACCTACTATGTCAACAACAGTGCCACACACATGCACACACACGCGCAAACACTCTGCTGTAACGCACACCGAGTCTCTGCTTTGTGGTAAGCAGCCTCCTGCTGAGGTGTAATGCGTTCATTTTTAATTGAAAACTCACAGGAGCCCCTGTAATCTTGTGACAACACTGCGTGACACCTTTGCATCAGTGTGCACTTAGTGTAGATCATTCATTTGGAAACAGCCAGGGAGATTTGAAACCGCATTACACACATTTACGCAGATTACAAAAGCTCCCTGACCTTATTTGGACTTTGTAAGTGTAGGCCCTGACACCAAACCTTTAAACCTCTTAAAGCCCCCTTATTTTATATGTGCACCATTTTTATTGTATTTTATTTTATTGAGGACTGCTTATGATATTAGTGTGGTCATAATACAATTCTCTGATGTTTTTCAGCCTTTCATCTTTTAGAATTAAACAGGTTGTAACAGGGTGCCCACATGTCCTGGAAAATCAGGAAAACCTGGAATTTTAGAGACTTTTAAGATTTTTAAGATTAACATCAGTTTCATAGGTCTCAAAATAGTACCCTGTGGGACTCCACATGACATGCTAAACCAAAAGGTGACCAAAAAACTCACTATCATTTCTGCATTATGATTCAAAGAGTAAACCTGGGGTTAAACATCCCAAAAGTTGGCAAACTGACCAGTTAACAGTTTTCTTCCTAAGCTTGTCTTGCTAGCTTGCATCACTGCGCTACAGTATATTGAGTCTGCTGCATGTCATTTGCTCCCAGTTTGGTGAGAAATTTTAATGAGGATGTAAGGCACTATTCATGCACGTTTATGAGTAATGAATGAGACGTTGTGTATGTGCAGGATTTCCCTGGAGTTCATGACTTTCTGTCTAACTTGCAACTTGACTTGCTTTCTATATTTCTTTTATTTAACTCTCTACCAAATTAACAGTAGTCAGTCTATCTCTAATGGTAGCTCTGAAACCAATGAGCCCAAACACAACACCAAAAGATTTACAGAAGATTTACATCTTATGGAGAAAATGAATACATTCAGTAACCATGTGTGTAAAACCAATTGATACTAAGAGGCTTTTAATACACTCATTATATGTATTCTGTTATATATGGAAGTCAATGTCCTGGAAACATCTTGGAAAATGTTCTCCTATAAAGACTTGGGTTGTTCTGTGGTATATATTGCAACATTAAAGAATACAGGTATTTCCGGCAGATTTCACCAGAAGCTAATGATCCGACATATCATGATATTAATAATGCACTAGCTCAATTCTTTTAGTTTTATTTTTTATTTTCTTTTAGTCTCAATAGTACCACTCGCTGGAGTTTTCGTTCTCTCCATCCCATGGAACAATCATCATGGGAAATGGACGCAATTTGACTGATGTCCAAAAGGGCATGATAATAGGGTACATACATTGTGGGATGTTCTAAAGCCGCTGTGGTGGAGGTGAGTGGTACAGAGTGATCAGTGAACGCCTTCTGTCACCTAATACAATACATGCTATAGCAAGGATGGTTATTCCCTCTATTGGTAGGTGGACACAGTATTCTGATTTGAGTTTGTAATAGTCATAAGTATAGTCGAGTATATAATGTGTGTGTATGTGTGTGTATATATATATAAACATTAGCAGCGAGCTTCCCGACACTGGCACATCACTAACACACTGAGTCTCTTTAACTCACTCTCAGCCATACACTGATCCTCCTAATAAGGGCATAAATGGCCCTTCATACACAGAAGAGTGAAGGAGAGCGAGCCTGAGAGAGACTGGATCCACGCCCATTACACACTCTCTCCCTCTCTCTCTCTCTCTCTCTCTCTCTCTCTCTCACTCTCTCATTCTGTCCATCTCTTTTTCACTAATGCACTCCATCACTCTACATTTCTGTTATGCTTTTTTTTCTTGCTTTCTCTTTCTCTCTGGTGCATTCTCTCTCTCTCGCTCTCTAATGCTCTTATCACTCAACAGCTTTTGTTTTGTTTTTCTCCTTTTTTCATTTTCTAGTGCTCTCCCATGCATTCTTTCATTCTCTTTTTCTCTCAATTCACACTCCATCAGTACTTTTCTGTTACGCTCTTTCTCTCTTACTCTCTCTCTCGTGCCATTTCTCTACTTTTTCTCTTTCTCTCCCATGCATTCTTTCATCTCTCTCTGTCTATCTCTCTCTCCCACTCTTGCTTCTTCTTATCTCAGTTGATCTTTCTTCCAGGCTCTTTTTTCCTGTATTTTTAATGCCCTCTTTCCATCACTCTACATCTCTGTATCTCTTTATATCCCATGCATTCCTTCATTCTCTTTCTCTCTCTGCCTCTCTCTCTCTGTGTCTCTCTCACTCCTGGGTCTTTTTCTCATAGCAAAGGTCGAGTCTCTCCCGGGCTGTGCAGCCCTTGGCCTCATACAGAGTCCTAACCAGGTCCCATGTGGCAGACCTCTGCTTGGTAAAGTGGTCAGTAATGAGAAAGGCAAAAAAAAAAAAAAAAAAAGCAGGACTGAAATAACATTGCCCATAAACGACAAACTCAATTTTCTCCCCCCCCCCTCTCTCTCTTCCGTCCCCTATTTTCTTTCTATTCCTCTCTCTCTCTTGCTAAACGGGTGCCAGTGGAGAGAGAGAAGGCAGTGCCTGTTTGCTGGAGGCACTCATAAGCGCCTGTCAAGTAGTGACAGGCTCAGTGTAAAGAAGTCATTGTCTTAGTGTTTTTTGAGAGGGCAGGGTACAGCTTTTTGTGACAGTATCTCCGCTTGGAAACCAACCATATGCCAATCATGGACGACATGTCTACAGCCTAAAACACCCAAAAGAATTGAGCGTGTTTATTTATGTATTTATTTATTCTTAGTAATGTCATAAAACTCTGAAGTGGAAAACTGGTGCTGCTTTCTGTAAACTTTAGAGTTGTTACAGAGTGGATGTGTGAACTGAAGTGCTTTTCTTTACACTTTTCACACTCTGTAAATGTTACCTGCAGATCTGTCTTTAGCCCAAGGAGTTCACATCAGGAGCGTCAATGGAACAATAGTTTTGAGTGATGACAACATAAACAATAGGCATAAGCATGAATAGCAGTCTTTTAGTTAAAAAGTACTTTATTAACATATGTGATTGTCAGTTCTCAGTTGTAACTCTAGTGACCCAACCATCTTAATCAAGACCTGTCACGGTAATCATGACTTATTGTACAATATATGGACATGGCCTTAATTATTTTTGCTGAGCTCAATATTGCCCATTGTGTTTACTTGTGTGTGTTTTAGCTAGACACAAGTTCTGTCCTCTCATCTACTCTCTACGAGCTCGAGTCTGTGAGCAGACAGCGACATCTATCATGTAGTAAAGGAGTGCAGTGCGTGCAGTGACCAATACATCAGTAATGGACTGCGACAGGTAGTGGTTTAAGGGATAGCCCACCCTCAGTTCAGCATGCATGTGGACTGCAGATTAACTGCCAGAGACTATAATAGTTTGGAATACAGCTTTAATGCTGCTGTAGTCTTTCACACTGTTTATTCATACCATACACGCACATTTGTAGCTTGTGTTCCAAATCTGTTTTGTAACAACAAGCATCCTGGAAAGGCCTGACCTCCTGCATAGCTGCAGAACGATAGTGTTGTATTGCGCTGTGCGTTCCGACAGAAAACACAGCTTCAGTCTGTCATTATTTTACCATATCTGACTGAAACTCAGCCAAAGCTACTGTAAAATGTGTGAAACTAACGAGCCTCTTGGGGAAGCAGACTTTACAATACTAATCTTCACAACAGGACCACACTGAGAGTCAGTACATCCCTCAGTATAGTGCGTATCAGAACACAGCCACTAACAGCACAAAAGGCAATTGCTCCATCTTTATTGGACAATAGTAATACTGTCCACTACACCATGTGTGTGGGTTTATAGGATAATCTTGATCAGGAGAGGTGAATGGCAATATGCAGTATATTGTTTAGCCCCATTCAAAAACCTCTAAAACAACACCATTTTCAATAAAATAATGATGTTGTTCTGCTCCAGAATCTGATATCAGCAGCAAAAGGCTTGACATTTGAAACGTGTCGGCATTTAACCAAACACGCAAACATGAGTGAGGTAGACAAAGAAATAGCTGCCGAGCTTTTTCCAGTTTTGGAATTGTGGAGTTTGAGAAGCCTGTGTTGCATTTATAGGAGTATAGGCACCAAAGATCTGCACTGTGGAATTCAGCTGGGTTTCTTAGATTAGATGTAATGTAATGTGATCAGAGTGCTAATGAAGTGGCCAATTAACATAATATGATTTTTGCAACATTAGTGTTCAGTTATCAGCTTTCAGCCACACTGGTCATGTTTGGCTGGATTGTCCTTTTGAACTACCCAAATTAACCTGTTGTGCAGCATGAAGTCTGCAGCGGGCCAGACAGACCATGCCATGGTCAGGTCAGCTTAAATGTAATGAGAAATTGCACAAAAAAAGCCTGGACCAGCAGATGCATTTTATTTCCTCTGAGTATTCCCATTATTAAACATCACACTGAGCAGGGCACAGAAGGCAAATCTGTGAATTGTTTATTTTTTAAAAGCCACGACTCTTTTCCCGTAAGGTAAATCTCAAACAGCCTGCAGCTATGCAGATACTGCTAGCTGTAGTCACCTTTTATATCTGAGTACACAGTAGCCAAGAGAGATGTTTCAGCTTTGTGGGCTTTAGATCTTGAGTTATGTCTTGTCAACTGTAGAATTTGTGCTGTTAAAAAATTGCTTCATATCAGTGGGCCCATATTCTGGAAAACTGATGCCCTCAAATAGATGTAGTCTGTAAACATTGCTAAATCTGTAAAGCTCATACTTGCAGATTAAACTGCCAAAACAGCCTGTTTTTAATTCTTTATCATTGTGATATCATAATTTATTTGTCTGCCTGTTTAGGATATGGCAATTTAGTGACCTGCCCATTCAAATGAAAAGTTATCAGGGGTGTTTCAGCCTGGATTGCTTTTATGAATGAGCCACAATAAGGATAGCTATTCAGAGCAGAGGTCACTTACATGGATTTTAATGTCAGAGCAAGTGAAATATCTTGTTTACCATTATCAAATAAAAATGTATTGTATTGTTTTGGCACATAACTTTAGAAGTGAAATGCACCAGTGAGCCAACACATCATGTCTTGGTCTGGCTGTTGGTCTCCTGTGTGCCACTAAAACAGTTGAAACTTTCTTTTGTGGACAGGGCTTAGTATGGGCACTCAGCAGAATGTGTATTAGGTCACATTTCTCTTGTAACTATCATTTAAACATTTCTGTAACTTGTTTGTTCTGACAAGATGGAAACATATCGATAAGCCTTGGGCGCCCAACAAATACCCCGTTGTGGTTTGCCTTTCCTTGGAGCACTGTCATTAGGTACCGCAGGCCTTGCCATTTTAGAGATCTTCTGATCCAGTCGTTTGACCACAAAACATGGCCAAAGCCTATGAAGATCAAAATCAATATAACTTACTTTTTATGCAAGTGTACATATTGTTTTGGCTCATTGGTGTCTGTAAGATACATTGTGTATTATGTGGATTCAGTGATGTCTACTGCTGTACCTCTGGTAGTACGTATTGGGAGTCATACTACCACAGTGTATTCTTAGTAGATGGAGAAAAAAAAATCTTATCTGAGCTTTGATTGGCAGGGGGAACTATTTCTACCGTGCTCTGGACTGACTGGTTTCCACAGCAACTGCAGTGATTTGCAGCTTATGGTCACTGGAACACTATTTGCATCCGCAGCATGGACTTTTTTGCTCCTCTGTCCAATAGGCTTGAAGCGTTGGTTTTCACTTGGGTGGGGGTGGCGGCGGGGGGTGCGTTTATTTCCATGCCAGGTCCTTTCAAATCAGAGGAAGTTCAAGATCAATGGTAGGCCTGGCAGCCTGGGGTGAGTTTTCAGAACTGAAAATACTTTCATTATGACAAATAAACTGTCCACATAAAGCATGTAAAGCATGGTGCTGTTATATTAGAGCGTGCAGCTCTGCGAGAGGCTGTGAAGATGGATTGGAAAAGAGTCTTAGGCCGACCGTTCCCCCGCCTTGTAATCAATATGGAGTAACTTAACCCTGCTTACAATTATGGACCTAATCTCCAGCTTGAAGGATGAATTGCATTTATGGGGCATTCTTCTGTTAGGGCTTCTGTGAAACTAAGATGGTGACCCTTTCTTCCTCCCTCCTGCTCTCCCCTCCACTCTTTCTCTCTGTCTCTTTCTCCAACCATCTGTCTTTTTTCCTGACTTCGACTTGGCTGTCAAGGAGAAGGTTGTCACTGTTGACCTTACATTAATCTTAGCTTGAAGCACAAAGTTGTTCTCAGACCTGGAAGGGCATCGATTGTGTCTATGACAGACTGTAAGCTCCTGTTTTGTTTACCTGTAACAAACAGCCGCAGATTCAATCAAAATTGATATTTAGTCATTCATCCAATTTAGTTGTTGCCAATTCCAAATCCATTTACAGCATCTGTACCACAAGGTAGAGAAGCACAATAGTAGCTATGTTAATCTAAATTGCGGTTTTGGCCTCTTCAATTATGTGAAATTGTGAACAAATTTAGATCACATTTGGGTAATTGTGGAAGTGCAATTTGATTTAGATGTACGCCTGCTGGATTACAGGCATGTGTGAAAACAGCTCTATTCATTAAACGGCTAGGCTAACGAGTCATAGGATGTTGTATTTTGTGTACTGCGGGAATGGAAGCATGAAAGTAATATATATAACTAATAGATTTACAGTAATATAAAATATTATGCTCAGCTGTAACTGCTGAAAACCAGAGAGTATTGTTAGAGGTCTTGTCAGGGAGAATGATGACTAGCTCTATGATTGCACATGGTAATATGAAAATGAGAGCTTAGTATCATTTGTTATGTTTGTAAGAATCTATGCAGGGACCAGTCTCATCAGGTGGATGAGTGGAGCATGCTGGTGGGTTCTTCTGGCTCGGCCAGAGGGTGAATTGCACATGCAGGGAGCTCTGTGGTGGTGGAGTCGGTCTGAAGGGCAGGCAGCAGGGACACCCAGTCAACCCGTTGATCTTACAGCAGCATCAAACCAGACAGAATGGCGTTTCAGCTCAGCAGAAAGAAAAACACAGACAGATTCTGTTTGAGGCGACTCGACACAATATGTAAGGTAAACCTTGACAGTGACTCCAGCAGGCCTCGCTGTAACACTCCCTTTACCTCGCTGTGCCAGAAGGAAACACAGACGTAAGGGTTCCCATTCAAATACAAAAGCTTTAGTGAGGTAAGGTACTGAAGTTGCAACAGTAGTTCTGGAGACCTCTCCAGCTCATCCCAAAGGTATTGGATGGAGCTCAATCACTCCAGAGAATACACTTCCACTGCTCCACAGCCCAGTGCTGGGAGACCTGTATACATACATATGTGGCTGATGCTTGGCATGTGTGCTGCTGTTCCGTTGTCAGTGCTCTTCAGTGGAGATTATACAAGCTGTGTGTGCGTAGCTGAATCCACAATATCATCACAAAAGCATATTGTGACTGTATATGACCTGAATCAGTGCATTGCACAACAAATTCCTGTAAGAATACTGCTAATTGCATTTGTGAAGGGCTCTCAACTGAGGTTTGATTCTGGTTGTAGGAGGCACTGCTCTACAGTGTGTATTACATTAATAAATTGCCACAGGCTATTACAGTTTAATCAGCAATTTTAAACTTTCAGGACTGATTTTGCAAAGGCAGAGCAAACATCATCCTGAATTTAAAAGGGATTTTCAGCAGGAAATCTAGGCTGGCTGTGTGATGTAGTGCAAAATTAAGCTTAATCATTCCTTTGATCAGACATCTATGCAGTGTTTCGCTGAATGGTGTCATTTCATCAGTGACTTTCAAACGGCCCATATGCTCCATTCCTACATTTGAAAGCTATATCGCTGACCACCAATTTCAGAGTGCATAATACAATCAGTTAAACCTTTAAAGAGCCCCTTTTTGTCTAGAACTAAAATGTGCTCATTCACTTTCATATAGTGTTAAGCTGGTTTTATATCCCAGTGATATAAATACAGTATCATAGACATAATTTCACTCAGTTAAGTGCCGCAAGAGTGGTCCCTGAAAGGCCCCTGGAAGTGTGTTTTTGGGCGTCTAGACTGTCTGTCAGATGTTGTTAAGCAGACTCCCAGTGGAGTTGTTGAAGGCAGCGCTGCCACTGTCGGCATGGCACGTATCGTCAGCTGTAATAAGCCTCAGAGTCTGACAGATCCACCTCAGGATACAAGCTCATGTACCCCCCCTATTGTCAGGCTGGCATGCCCGCCACGAAGGCTCTGGGAGACTGAGTCTCTGTGGCCCGAGGTTGCCAGGCAACGGTTATCTTCCGGGAGAGAAGTGAAGTGACCTTTTATTTCCTTTGCTTATGGTGTTAACCTAGTAGCCTCTGATTCGCAGGAGCACAGTTTGACTTTTAAGTTGGGGGGGGGGGGGGGGGGGGGCTGTGGAAATGTTCATGCTGTGCAAATGATATGGATGGACCATAAATAACTTAGGCACCAGGTAACTTTAAGTCCAACAGGTGCTATTGGCTGTGCTACATATGCATTTCAGTAAATGATATACCGTGTACAAACAAATTCACATGTATTTGTATAGTGCTTTTTACAACTGACATTGTCACAAAGATTTTCAGGAATCCAGCAACAGGACAAGTGATCAACAAAACATAGGTGAGCAAGCAAAAAGAAACATGGGTAAGGAAGAAATCTTGAAACAAGATGAAACAAGACTTCCATCCTTATCTGGTCAAAACTACTTTAGTCAGTTACTAAAAAGTCACTGTACCTGATAAAATCATAGTATAATATAACTAATATGAAAATAATACAGAACATAAGAATATTTAAAGTAATGATGGCTTATGGTGGTATTAATAATAATAGTAGCAAATAGTCCATGTAAACTTCAACATGATCAGTAGGCGGAAAGCCAGAAAGCAGTAGCAGGAGGGTGGGCAGCTGGTCTAACACAGGTAGCAGGAGAGCCTGTCAGTCAGTCTGGTGGTCAGTCTGGCAGTCAGTCTGGCAGTCAATCTGGTGATCTCCTTATTGACTTGTGTTTGGTAGTGTTTAAGCTTAGAGGTATCTTTGAATTTTTGTCTGTTCAAACTACATTCTTCAATAAACATTCTGAAACACTGGCATTCATCTACTCCACTGTCCACAAACCTGAGTGATCACATGCAAGCGACGGGGTGACAGCACCAGCATATTAGTTTCCCTGTGTCCATTAACCCCTTGATCTGCAACCTTTATCTAAAGGGAAAAATCACCAAAGGCTAAACTAAACAAATGTATTTTTGTAGCCAAGATTTGAAGATCGAATATTATCTGGCCTGGACCGGCCCAGATTCAGATTTACTGGATTGGATTGTGAAATTCCTGTGTAATAAGGGATCACACATAGAATCATCAGCTCACTATTGGTTTTTACTATTAACTATTTTAAAAAAGCCTAATAGCTAGCTCACATACCTTAATATCTCCAAACCAGAGCATTTACATTTACATTTAAGGCATTTAGCAGACGCTCTTATCCAGAGCGACTTACAAAGTGCTTTGCCTGATTACCCAAGAAAAACCTTAGCTAGTTAGAATAGACTAATAGTTCAAAGATACCTTTAAGCTTTAGACATTACTAAGCACAAGTCGATAAGGTGACCATAGTACTTGAGTGCAAACTCAAGAAGTTTACTTAACTTAATATACTATACTATACTAACTTATATACTATACTATAACTTAACAGAAGTTAGCTACATTAGCTAGTTATGTAATATCCCGCTAGCATACCTAGCACAACATATACCAACATAAAAAAGTATGGAGCATTTTTAATAAATTCATTAACATTCTGTTTTGCCATACATGGTGTAATATAGTCATTTTAGTGATTGTAAAAACTTCTGTGGTATGCGACTGGTGGACATTCACTTTCCCACAGTTAATTAAAAACTTCTTACTTTAGCTTGACATGCATGTAACAGTATTATTTTATATCATACTATGCTGCTGATTACAGTAGACTGTAAACTGCTCTATGTATTCAGTTCTTCACAATATTCTGATATAATTCTTAATTATGGTAATAACATGACAACCCTGCTGCCAATAAAGAGTAAAGAGTTTTTCCAGTGCATCAGTAGTACTTGAACAGACTAACTTAAGCGTACATAGACATTTAACATCATGTTTAGGACAAATTCAAGCCTGCAGCTCATTGACATTACTGACGCTGAATGACTTCCCTGATGATGGCCTGCCAATCCTGCAGTATAGTCATTTCCAATACATTTGTTTTAGACTAATTAATCTAAGCTTACACATAAATGTCATGTGTAGTATTTGGATGAAAAACCAAGTCTGCAACCCATACACATTACTTCATTCTGGATCCTCTGCTAGGCATGCAGTCTGGCAATTTTCAGTTCCTGCCTGTTTTAGGGACTTTCTTGTCTTTACTTTTGTCTTGAGAAACTGAAATGCATGCTCAGGGTTAGGGCTGGGTGACTGACTTACATAGTCAAAACCATTCCACTTTTTGACCCTGAAAAACTCCATAGTTGCTTTTTGTTGTTTGTTTAAGTTCATTGTCCTGTCCCTGTGAACTTTATAATGTTTTTTTCTGTGGTATCATTTCCTACATTTTTTGATAATGCAGCAGTTTATTTTGTTGATTTATTAAGTAAAAAAAAAAAAAAAAAAAAAAAAAAAAATATATATATATATATATATATATATGTGTGTATATACACGATACTACCAAAAGTATTCACACACCCATCCAAATCATTGAATTCATGTGTTCCAATCAATTCCATGGGCACATGTGTATCACACTTTGGCATGCAGACTGCTTCTACAAACATTTGTAAAAGAATGGGTCGCTCTCAAGGGCCTTAGTGAATTCCAGCATGGTACCGTGATGGGATGCCTCCTGTGCAAGTTCAGTCATGAAATTTCCTCGCTACTACATATTCCACAGTCAACTGTCAGTGGTATTATATCAAAGTGGAAGTGATTGGGAGAATGACTGCAACTCAGCCACAAAGTAGTGGACCATGTAAATATAACAGAGCGGGGTCAGCGGATGCTGCGGCGCAGTGTGTCGGCAACTTTCTGCAGTGCCAATCACTACAGACCAACAAACTTCATGTGGCCTTTAGATTATAGATTTTGGTCAATTTCATGCTCGCAACTTTGCAGGAACAGTTTGGGGATGGCCCCTTCCTGTTCCAACATGACTGTGCACTAGTGCACAAAGCAAGGTCCATAAAGACACGGATAAGCGAGTTTGGTGTAGAAGAACTTGACTGGCCTGCACAGAGTCCTAACCTCAACCTGATTGAACACCTTCGGAATGAATTAGAGGGGAGATATATATGCATACATAAATGTATATATGTCCTAAATTCTTGAGACACATTAGAAATAAATGACCCTCCAATAAACTTCATAATGAACAATTCTGTGACACATATATACTGTATATAAAGGACGCTAATATACAATATATACACTGTAAATACTTTCAGATTAAAGCTGATGGTCTGTGCTTTATTCTCATTACAGTCATTTCATTTCAAATCAAACGTGCTTCAGCTTCATTTGACTTAATGTCCTTTTTATTGCAAGACTATCTGTATCCATTTTCTTGCATGCACTGACACTGTCTTTTCTTTATGCAGAAAAGCTGATGTTTGCAGCAACAGGATGCTCCATCAGTAACAGCTTGCACTTACCAATAGCTCAGTCAGCTGACAGTTGCCCCTCCTCCCATAGGACACCCCCCCCATCCATTGCCCATTGCTCATGTCTGGAATAGAGCCCTCTGCGTCAACACTGGAGCAACGCCCAGGCATGTGCTAGTGCCTGGCTACGAGGCACTCTCATCACCTCTCTGTTCTGTGAACACACAAAGTTTATCAGACTGTATCATGAATCTGAAATTATGGCTGTCATTTATTAATTATATTTATTATATTAATATATCTATGAATATTTTAGAACAGTACAGTTTTGCCCGATTCATCCTAACACTCCACAACTAAAACAATTAAAATTGGTTCAGTGTGGTGAAAGACATAAACACATAAGGGTCTTTAATATTCTTAAATTTTTGGTCAATAATCAGAAAATCTGTGTAGTGTGCATCATTAAAATGCTTAATTATTAAAATCGATAAGGTAGGATAAGGGCAGATTCTTGAGGGTCAAATTATTGCACAGTTGGGAGTGCTTTTCCTATCCAGGCACACCTGATTCAACTCACCTGTTAATTGCTAGGTTTAATTGCCATGTTAGAACAGGGAAATCAGCCAATAGTGCCGGACTCTGGCAGTCAGTTCCCTACCCCTGCATTAGCCATATATATAGCCATTTATATAGAGAAAGCACAGCATGTAGCAAGGTTTATTTATTGTAATTATTAAAGCAAGTCTTGAAGTCTTAAAGCAAGGCTAACTGTCGTGATCTGCAGTGCTGCTGGGCTAGGGTTAGCTTTTATCTTCACTTTGTTTTCTTGCGCACCCTTTTTCCATCCCTTTCCTGGTATTAAGCTACAAGGTCTGGTTTGCGTAGCTAAGTCCATAGCTAGAAATTCCATAGCTCTTTCTCTAACCTGCTTTATGTTCTGCTATGTCTTTAACCATGACATTGGAGATCTGATTGATCAGTTGATCTTAATGCATGTGTAGAAAATATAATTTGTATAATTATAATAGTTAAAATTATAATAGAGTATAATTTGCAGCATTGTAGTCCGTCAGTTTTGAACGTGTGTTTCTTTTTAAACTTGAGTGTGAGTGTGAATAGGCCCTTACTGCACTAGCATTTTGAACTACCGTAAGAACATGCGGTAGTATGTATATCTGTTATAAAACAGATTAGATTAACATTTTGCAATTGGCCTGTTTTACAGTCCTCTTTTGCTCATGTCGGATTTACATTTGAATAAGAAGAAAATTGTGTTTAAGGTTCATGGGATGTCGCTTCCATGTACCTAACTCAACTATTCCATTCTATGACACCATTAAATACGGCAAGAATTTGAATAGAAAAATTGTTAAAATGCCTATCCCTAATAGTCTGATCTTTTCATGGCATTGCGGTGAGTATCTATAGCTTGAAGTGGGTTGTATTCTGGAGATGGTGTTCGACAGATTACACTGCCTTATACTGTTCTGCCTCAGATACTATGACTGTGTGTCTTTTTGCTGTGGCAATAGTATAAATGATTTTAGCAGTTTGTAGCGTGTTAATGCAGTAGTCCTGGTTCCCTAACGATGCTTTATGGTAAACAAAACGAAACGAGGAGTGTTAGAGTTGAAAGTCTTTTCTGTTAGGTCTGTTGTTGCACTCTGCAGTCTCCTGTGTTTTGCTGTGTCTCAGAGGGAGATGGCAGGCCTTTGTTCTTTGTATTTTCTGTGTTTTTCCAGGTTGCTTCAGAATATTCAGCGCACTCTCCTGATATTTCCACAGTGCAGTTCCTACTGTGAGTCTCCTGTTCAAACTTGTTGGTTTTCACTTCTGTGCAACTATTATGCGGTGAGTCATGGCCTGATTGCTTTAGAAGTACACGATGGCAACCTGCTTTGCACCTCCTCTGGTTATCCTCTGCTGTTTTCTCTTCTTGTAAAATACTAACCACACAGGTTCAACCAGTAAAAGTCTACCCTACATTGTATATAGCTGTTGTCTAGAAAGTCAGAGAATATAAAACACTGCAGGAATAAGTGCTAAGAAATCACAACTTTTTTATTCAATGATAGAACACTGCACTAGTGTAGATTATTGATCTAATGGTCAGTCTTGAGATGAGCAGATGTTCCACAGGAGAAAATTCACCATGGCTCCTCGTTGGATTTATTTTCTGCACTGATGTTGACCTGTGCCCTTGGAATGGCAATGCAAGTGGTGGATGTCAGCAGAGATGAAAGTTGACAGACACATCTTATTATTTAAGCCAGTGTGCAATTTATAATTGATTGGAAATACACAAGAATTAAATCATGTCATTTCTGGCAATGCTCATCTTAAAAACTGCTTGACAAAAATGTCTCAGCACAAAATATACAAAATGACAATCACTTGGGATGAGCTGTGGCAGGACTCAGATAAGAAACTGAATACTGATTTGATTGAGTGCTTTGGTTTGTTGATTAAGAAGACGTTCTTGCGACATCTTAGCTTTGAATAAGGACCTGGAAGTTTTGCTTTGCAGATTTTTCTTCCAAACAGTTCCTCTTCTTAAGCTCTCTGGTATTTCAAGCAATTAAAAAATCAAAGTGTATTTACTTGATTAAACATTAAAGGACCACTCCAGCTTTTTTCAACCTAATCTGTAGCATTCAGTTGACTACCTCAAACATATGAATACGTTTCTGTTCTTGTAAACAGAAAACTGTTTGACTTGTAATTAGGGTTAGGCGATGTATCGGTAATACCATATACCGCAGTATTTAAAAATGTCAACAATATCTTGGTATATCGACGGCGCTGTGGGAGCTGAATAAACCTGGAGGAACCCGTCTACCAAAGGTGCCTGAAAACAGTGGAAAGCACCCATTAGACCATTCATACATGTGCTCTTAGATATAAGACTTTCCTTTCTGAATGTGTAATATGAGCCTTGGTAGCTAGCTAAAACACAGCATTTTGTTTTTTAAAATAACGCAGGATGGGAAACATAGAACCATCTGCATTACTTGTAAAAGAAGTGATTAGTCCTAAAACAAATGGAATATACATTTGAGTACTGAAGTCATCTAATAAGGTAGGAGAGCCTAATAATTACCAATCCGATACTGAAATTACAGCCGATAATTACAACCAAACTAAGTATGTTAGCTTGCGGACAAGCAAATATGTAATCACCGGTGTTGGAAATATTTCTTCTTCTATACCCCACAGCACCCTTTAGTGGCATTTTACACCTCCTTGTTGTTTTTTCAATTTCTGTTTCACCATAAAGGAGGAGCCAGCAATTCCAGAGATGTGAAAACAAATGCAGCCCTCCCTTAAGTGCTTCTTTAAAAGCATCGCCCCACAAATGAATGGACACGCATTAGCAGGACAAACGTCAGTTACTTGTTCAAATGGTTACTGGGATGACCAACAAGAGGACTTTAGGTTTGTACCAGCCAAGCTAACAAGAAAGGTAATGTTACTTAGCATAGCATTTTGAAGAAGTACATTTCCTGAGGAAAACATAGAATAGTTGCGCAGCTTACGTGGTTCAAACTTCCAGACAGTTGCTTGGCTGTTGCTGTATGGTCATGAACGTACAATTGTTTTACTAGGCAGGTTCTATTGGAGTTGCTTGGTGGTTGCTATGGTATCCCAGGTGGTTGCTTGATGGTTTCTACAGTGTTGCTATGAAGTTACATGGTCATGGTTTTTGCTAGGTAGGTGCTATGGAGTAGTATCCCAGGTCGTTTCTTCATGGTTTCTATAGTGTTGCTATAAAGTTACTTTTTGATGTCACTGTGGTTGTTACTGTGATATCCCAGGCAGTTGCTGGGTGGTTGCTATGTTGTGGCTAGGTTTTTGCTAAGCAGCTGCTATGTGCTATGGTATCCCAGGCTAGTTGGCTGCTGTTCAATTGCAATGGTATTCCAGGTGTTTGCTATGGTTAATATCCTGCATTTGTTTGAATATGACTTATGATTGACTGACTTTCATTTGATCATCCTTTGGTGTGGAAAATGGTAAAGATTGAATATAGATTACTTTCTATTTAAAGTATTAAAGTTGTTTCAGTATTCTGAAATCATGATTATATGATTACGGGTATCAGTTCCTTATATAGTTATACAGTCTCAGTAAAGATTAGCCTGTCAAAAAGCAGAAAACATTCATTTTACATTTAGACAGCACTATCAAACACCATGCTACCAAAATGATTGGCAGTAAATGTTTGTAATCAAGTTTTGGCTGGTGCTCCTGAGCTTTGAAAGTCAAGAGATCAAGTACTCGCGGCTGAAAGGTTAATTTCTTCCCCTGTATAAGCATTCCTTGGATTACTCAACAACAAAGTGCAAGGGCTAATGGGTAAGATCATCTTTGGCTTTTTCATGCACCCTTCCTGTCCTCGGGTTCGTCTCAGCTTCATCCCTGATTCAAACTGGATTGATGGGTTTTATAACTGCCAGCATTTTGCTAAAGGTTCCAATTACTTCACATGCAGGAGCGGCATGCTGAAAAGGCTGGTGTGTATAGGGTCGGCTGTCTAAGATCGATTCGCACTGCTGTGATCTGAGCAGCTGACTGTGAATGGGATGGTCACAGTCACAAGCTAATATACAGGGGCATTAGGGGTCGTTAAGTAGCTGGCTAGAATACAGATGGCCCTAGATAGAAGTCAGCTTTTTAGCCTGGTATGAGGGCAATGTATCCCAACCCAGAACTAGGGCTGAATGATACTGGGGAAAAATACACACGGCAGTATTTGCAATATAGATATATTTAAAACACAGAATAGTAATAGAATGATGCTGGAAACATTTAGATTTCAACTAGACTTAGGCTTTAGACTGCTTCGATTTGCTATGAATTATTAATTAAAGGAGGCAGAAAAGGCATGCGAGTTGCAGTCAAACCATGCGTTGAACCATGAGTTGGAAAGCCAAGGAAATTCCAGTTTAATGTTAGTCTGTAACTAAAGGTTTAATGCAGCCAGCTGGATTTCCCTCATTTGTTGAAACATAGACACCAAAACTGCTTTACCGGCCTAATCCCTAGAGGAATTTTTTTTTTTAAATGATCTAAAATAATCCAAATTGTGAGTCTAATACATACAGGGTGTCAATTCGTCCACTTTGACGGCGGCTTACTGAAAGGATACTTTTATTAATTTGATTTTTTCTAAATGATGACTCTGATTGTTGACCGGCAACAGCATGCTATAATTGCTTGCCTGACTGGCCATAGGTTTTGCACTCCTAATAGCTATTAATCAGCAGGGAATGATTATCTTGTGCTCATTGATTCCAGGTAGGCTCCATACCCACTGTGTCCCTAGGAAGAAACAGATGAAGAAATGATTGAACTGATGGATTGTTTGGTAATAAAATAAATATTGTGGAAAAAAATACCACACGTGAATTTATCTGTATTACTAACATTGATTTAACATATGGATAAATATGTTGTTGGCCCTTCACACTGTTTTAAAATACTTCTTCTCACACATGCTTAATGCAGCCATTCTGTTGAGAGTCAAGGACAGATAATAACAGTTCATCAGAAAGGAAGGATCCACTTCTAGGTTCACGCTTGATCTTTAGACGATGGGAGATGTTTGCCAAGGTTTCTTTAAGGTTTGCAAGAGGCTCACGGTGATCTATGTTTGCTGTCCTGGCCATGTTAATTAGCTCGTTTATTGAGCCACTATTTCAAGACAAACTGTCCGTGACACGGACGCTGAGTGTTTCTAGTCTGCTTTGGAATGCTCGCCGCAGGAGGCTTAGGAAGGCCATGGAGGTGAACGACCCCAAACTCTTACATGCACACACACTTGACTGCTTATGAACAACCTTTGGCATTGGGACAGATTGTCTCTGAGGCAGAAGAGAAGTGCAGGCATCACAGAGGATCTGCTCCTCTGTGCACTGCAGCGGGGTTTAAGTGTAGGTGTGCAAGCAGTGTTATTTGGGTATCTGTGCATCGCTAAGCTTAGCTGCAGTTGCACCCACAAGGATATATTTTTACTTTTTAGGTGGTGGTGCTGGTTCTAGCAAGATACACCACAAAAGAGTACATTTGAATACATGTTTACAATTTAAACTGGTAAACTGGTAGGGTTAAACTGGTAAGGTTTTTTCCCAGATGGTCAGGAGGCTGCAGTGACAGGGGATGTTCCTTTAGAGAACTTTATGAGCTAACACAGCTAACCAGCGTTAAGTGGAGACTGAGGCCTGTCTTCTACATGAACCCTGGTAACATCTGTTGGAACAGTGCTGTGAGGATTTGATTGTTTTCTGCCACAGAAGCATTAGTAAGGTCAGGTAGCATTTTAGTTCATCCCAAGCTCCAAATTGAGTCATTGAGAAAGGACAACCAGTGAACCTGCGACAAGGTCACCTAAACTAAATTAATGCGACCCATGGAGGTTCCACCTTACGACATACAGAACTTAAAGGATCTACTGATAACACATTGGACTCATTGGACACATTGAATACCACAGGGCACCTTTAGAGGTGGAGTCTATTCCTTGACACAAGGGGCACCTACTCTATATTGTACAGGTTGTGTTAATATTATGGCTGATACTGGCACTGACGCTACATTTATGACATCTTGAAAGGCAAATCTGTCTAGAATCACAGAGTAGTCTAATTCTTATTTCCATAATGGTTACAAATTGAAAAAGTGCACATATTTTGATCATATAATTTTTCTGCTGATTCAGCTATGGGTTATACCCCTTCTTATACCCCAATCGCATGTATGTCTGCTCCACAGCACTTCCGTCAGCAAGAGCTACCTTAAAGTAAGTTCATTCACTAACTTGACTAAATATACCTGGACATATGGTTTACAATCATATGCACACATTAATGCACTCGGGTAGCAATATACAGAAAGTAATGTGCGGTGTTCTCTATATAGTAGGTGGATAACACTTTATTTCTCTGTTGATCAAAACTAGATTCATATTTATTTTTACACAAAATATTTTTCAATGAATGCAAATGCAAGCAAAGCTCTGCATATATAAATGTGGCATGGCAAAAAAATCAACTGCCAGTTCAGATTGCTCTGCGAGACGGATTGCTTTGTATTCATGTGAATGTAACTTGGTAGTATGGCCTAGGGTGACCCTAAGGCATGTGCTCCTCACTCCTCTTCACATATTTTAATTGGGATTAAAGCTGCGGCTGTCACAGTGTTTTTAATATGTGTGTGTGACGGGGTGTGACTTAGCGAGTAAGAGTCTGTTTGTGTGAATATGTATGTGTGTGTGTGTGTGTGTGAGTGTGTGACACAGCTCATGATCTGCTGCTTAAGTGGCACATGATTCTCAGGATAGATCTGGCTGGCACGTGCGCAAAATATGTGAAAGTTTCGCCGGTTGCTGCTGCGAATGCAAGCAGGGGACTTAAGATGGAATTGCAGTCCCTTCTGGCCAGACCGGCCCTGAGCCAAAAAAACTCCCAGCTCTGACCACTTTAAGCAGGCAGGACACACATGCTAGAGTAAATCCAATAGCATTCATTCCACGCATGACTCAATGCTTTAGTGTATCCTTCAAAGGGACATCTAGTCCACAAGTGTTTTTAAATATATATATATAAAAATACTTTCATTTGATACTAGGGATGTCCTGCTGCATTTTTTTAACCACTCAGTTGAATCTGAATAAGATGAGCTGCTGAATAATACATTTAGTAAAAATCCTTTTATTTGTAGTATTAGTTTCTGTAATGAGACATTCTGGACTGATTAATTTAGTTTAGTCAAGACTTTTCTTACAATTACTGTTTTATAGTGCGTTTAATATCTATCTAATCCAGCCTGACTCTCCTCCCTGACCAGTCAGCTCCCAGCTTCTTTACAACACAGCAGTCAAGTCACTTGGACTGTCTTAGACACTCTGGACTGATATCTGTTTTTGTTTGTTGACTACTTGTGCAAAATAACTGGTTTACAGTGGGTGAACGTGCTATGATTGGGTTTCTATAGCATGTGTGTATTAGCATTAGCATTAGCCTCCTGAAGCCTCCTCGGTTCTGAATGTGCTCTTCAGTGCTGGGTTAAAAACAAAGAAAGGCAAGCGGTTAAAACGCTGACAAAACAGAGCGTTTCGGTGATAGTTTTATCAAGTTTCAAATATTATGGTCTGTTTCCATGCTTCTACACTGCAGACTTTAAACTCCTTTATGTACCTTTTAAGAACAGCCTTACTGCTGCCGGCTGAGAATAATGTCTACTAATGGCGCCTTGAGAACACCAGATGGCACGCAGAACACCGTGATTATAACAAAGAATCTGAACTGGATCATGATTAAAATAGCCGATACCTGATCCCCATACTCATTAAAATGTGCGTGGATTTGTGCAAATCTGATCATGATCCACTGGATTAGATCAGATCCCTATTTCATACTTTTTTTGTTGGTGTCTCTTACTTAGATTGATGCCCTTAATGTTGTACACTGATTAGCCAAAGCAACAAAACCAAACATGTCAAGAGATGTACGATAGACAGTGCAGGTCTGAATTCCAATGTTCTCCCGGGAATCCCTGGGTCAGGGCTTTTATGTCTATCAATATGGCATGAGGCACCTCCCTACACCCATTCATGGCAATGGTATTCCTCTATGGCAGCGGTTCGAAGAACATGACAAAGAGTTCAAGGTGTTGGCCTTGCCTCCAAACTCCCCAGATTTTAACCCAGCCCAGCACACACCCTTGTGAGATGTGTTGATACAACAAGTCAAATTTGTGGTGTTTCCACCTCGTCAAATTACAGGGCTTAAAGGATCTGTTGCTAATGTCTTGGTTCTAGATACAACAGTTCACCTACAGAGTAGAGTCCATGCCTTGGTGGATCAGAGCTGTTTTGGTGCCATTCAGAGGCCTAACAGCATATGTTGGTCATAATGTTTTGGCTTGAATGTGTTAAATGCGCTTAATGTTTGTGTTGTCAATCATTGCAAATGCTTTTGGATTATTACAAAAACAAGAATTATACTCACATACATTTACAGTCTTATAGAATATATCAATATTTTGATATACAGATTACCATGACACAGCCTGCCATTCATGAACCTGATCTTGACTGCATGGTAAATTAGATGTCACTCCATCATCATTAAATCAGCAGTGCATGACAGCTAAAGAGGGATGTTAATGAATAAAAATCTAATCAGTTTACACGATTCTCCACGAGCAATTCAAATCCATGGAGAGTTGTCAAACATATCTACAATCCCTACAAGCCCTTCTATATTGAATATATTATTTGTAATGCATACTTGAAGGGGCTGGCCTTTAGGGCTGTCACGATTGCTTAGTTAAACGTAGCTACTTTATTGAACTTGATATCTCTATTAAAAAAGACAACAGATTTAAATTTACCTTCAGAGTGAATGAACTGTCAGTGACTCACAGCCGACATCATGAAAATAAGACTGTAGCCTATTTTGAAATCTTTGACATAGTTTACTTTAAGCGTGCAACAATTTACAAAATTGTATATTTATTTATATACAGTACAGTACAGGTGTGTCTTGGCTTAATATGGGCCTTTTGATTGTTTAAGATGCTTACATTCATTTGCTAACTTTTGATTTTCAGTTTCTCATGACATTCAACATTATAAAAGTACAATATTTGAAAGTAAAGCTAGCCTTTGTAGTCCCCCAAACCTAATGTTCTAGCTTCAGACTAACACCCCACCCACACACTAGTCTCGATACAGTGATACAATATGATATGATTCAAGCTAACACACTAGCCACATGCTAGTCACAACACAGTGATAACGTATGATGTGCTAAGGTAACACGTTATCCACATTTTGATGATGAATTCGATAAGGTATAAGCTAACACACTAACCACATGCCACATAGTCATGATACAGTATGAAGTGACACAAGCTAACACACTCTCTGTCTCTGTACAGTGATACAGTATGATACAATTCAAGCTAACACACTAGCCATGTCCTAGTCACACTAGCCATGTCCTAGTCACACTAGCCATGTCCTAGTTACGATACAAGCTAGTACACTAGCCACATGCTAGTCTTGAAACAGTGATACAGTTTGATATGAGTTAAGATAACACACTAGCCACATGCTGTTCTCTGTACAGTGATACAGGCAATTTTACCTAACACACTATCCATATGCTGGTCACAACGAAACAATATACATTACGAGACAAGCTACCACACAACCCACATGCCAGTCTTGATACAGTAATACAGTATGAAACAATTCAAGCTAACACTTTAGCCACATGCTAGTCACAAGAAAACTAGACACTATACAATACAAGCTAACACACTAGCCACATGCCAGTCTTGATACAGTAATACAGTATGATACAGATTATGCTAACACACAAGCCAAATGCTTGTCTTGCTACAATGATACAATATGCTACAAGCTGATGCCACATGCTAGTCTTGATACATTCATGCAGCATTATATGATTCAAGCTAACACACTAGCCACGCGCTAGTCACAATAAACAATTTAATATACAATACAAGCTAACGCACTAGCCACGTGCTAGTCACCATAAACAATTTAATATACAATACAAGCTAACACACTAGCCACGTGCTAGACACCATAAACAATTTAATATACAATACAAGCTAACGCACTAGCCACGCGCTAGTCACCATAAACAATTTAATATACAATACAAGCTAACGCACTAGCCACGCGCTAGTCACAATAAACAATTTAATATACAATACAAGCTAACGCACTAGCCACATGTCAGGCTTGTTACAGTAATACCGTTCAATTAGATACTAGCTAACGCACTAGCCACATGCTAGTCGTGACACAATATGATTTGCTGTGATACAGCTGGATACAATAGGATACGCTGTACTGTTAGTCCCACTGTATAATAATGTTCAGATCAACGTATTTTGAAATCAGTAGTGATCGCCCTTCTTGACTTGTGTACGTTGTCTGGAATATCACTATGGTGATACAGGCTAAGACAACGCCTGTGTCTAACCCAAGTGCCAAGCCTGGTGTTTGGCTGATGGGAAGTGTGCGTTGCGCGGAGGATCATGAAATTGTTGAGCCAGTGAGAGCGGTGAGCCTCGGGGAGACGCTCTTGCCCTCCAGCATGCATATGTCACACATCGCTAGTGAATATTACCCATGCGTGTCAGCTCAGGAGAGGCGCTACTCAAAGCTTTTCTTATCTGCTTTCAAGCAGGCGTTACCGTTCATGAATCTCCGGCTCATCTGTAGTCTTCACAGCATTACCAAAGGGTTAGACGGGGACCCTCAGGCCTGAATTCACTAAAGATTACAGACTATACGTGCTGATCTAGGATCTAGCACTGGCAATACTAGAATGCCAAAATTATATTGGGGCAAAAAGACAAAAAAAAAAAAAAACAAAACAGTTGTGATGGCATGATAGGGTTGTTTAAATTGAATTAGAATTTAATGAATTTGTTGAATCAGTGGAAAATGCTATGATATGCTATATAAGCTATATAAGACTATGCTATATAAGACATCTATTGAGAAGCACCTTGCGGCACTCATATTGAGAATCATTGGTTTATAGCAGTGTAACTTCCTAATGTGAAGTTTACTGCTGCTGTCTTTGCATCTATAATAGTCATTTATTAAATATTTTGATAAACCCAAGTATTTGATCAACAAGGAGAAAGTTTGACTAGAAATTCTGAGCCCATATTCAAATAAGGATGTATTTGATTCACAAATTGTTGTTACTGTGAATAGTTAAGTGAGTAAAAGATGAGCTGAACATAAAGTTAAATATGACACATTTATTTATTATTCCAGGCAAAAAGATGACCAAAAAGATGAAGAGTCTTGGGATTCTTGTTTGGGGGATTTTCTCCTTCTCTGTGATCTTTTCTTCTAGTTCTGTGATCTATCCACAGATTTTCAATAATGCTAAGGTCAGGGGACTGTGAGGGTCACGGCAAACCTTCCTTGAAGTAGTCGATTGTGAATTTTGTGGTGTGTTTATTTTCATTATCCTGCTGCAGAAGCCACCCTCTCATCTTCTCATCCTCTTATCTTCAGATTTTGTGTTGTGTACGGTGTGATGTTTGCTTCCAAAAAGGCCTGTTTTTTTTTTTTTTTTTTTTTTTTCAATTTGGTACTGCCAGTAAACCTACCTGTTTGTAGCTCCCCCTTGCACTAGTAATAGCTAAAGTTATAGTAGTAGGAGAGTAAGGACTCAATATGTCTCAGCCAACAGCTCCTCCACACCTGCTAACAGAAGCTTGTGCCAGAGAAAGCATGGTCAGTTGTGCTCTCTTGGAATCCAGCTGCTAATGGCAAAGTGGCATGGCTGCTTTTCAGTTGAATCTATTCTTCCCTGTAGCAGTGAAATACAACTCAGTACCACTGGCTGCAACACAAAGCCAAAGCATGCTTGATCAATGCCTGTGCTTAACCTTTGGAGAGGTATTCTATTCATGGAATTCTGCTGCCTTTTTTCCCAGACAAACCTTTGCTTATGGAGGCCAGAAAGTCCACAGGACTTGCATCAGACTTATTTAGTTCTTTTAAAAACTTCTGATGCTGAATTTTTAAGGTGAGGATGCAGGATGGGGTTTTCTTTTGATGATTTCTTTTTGATGATTTCATGAAGATCATATTTGTGCAGGTGTTGCTTTACAGTAGAAAAGTGCACCACCACTCCAGTCTCTGCTAAAACTTCCTGTCAGCAAAAAGGGTTTTGATTTGTCTTTCTAGCAATTCTACCAGCAGTAATCTCAGATTGTTGACCTGGGGTGCCCAGACATTTGCATGCCACTGTAATTTCAACATATCCTCATTCAACATGCTCTAAAAGAAAGATTAGAAGAGGTGAATAAAAACAGCATTCATAATTCACGTAACTTTTTATGACAACAGTGGGAAGTCCATCTTTGTTTATCTTATGTTTATGGCTTAGGCATTAGAGCACTGAGCTATAGATGGGAGGGTTGTGGGTTTGATATCCAGCCTTGCCAATACTTGAACCATAAAAATATGCCTGGACAAGCACCATCTGTTCCTAGTTTCTACACTTTATGTAGCCTTTAACGGATGCCGTCGAGATGACTTGAGTGTTGTGATGTTAAGAACCTTAAGATGCTGGGATGCCTTAAGGACACAGGATGGCGCTCTGAACACCATGGTTAAAATCATGACTCTGAAATCAATTCTGATTAAAATAGCCAATACCGGATCCATTAAAATATGCTTGAATTGGCTCCGTCAGTCCCTAGTTTCTACACTGCCTTTAATCAATATTGGAGATGACTGAGTGTTGTGATGTTAAGAACCTCATGACGGTAATGTAATGTATTGTATTGTTCTAAACCGGTTTAATGGTTGTTCCCAGACCTTTTATATTATTCCACATAATTCAACATCCCATTGCACATTTCTTAAAAAAATCTTTAAAATGGTTCTTTACGATCAGGAGTTTTGGAACGGAAATACCTGAAACTATGCGGAGCAATGAGTCCTCAGTAACAGAGTTGAAAACAACTTCTTTGAAAAACTTTTGAAAGGTTTTTCATGGAGCCAAAAGTGTTTTTTATGGCTTTGCACAAAGAGCTCTTTTTAAGAGTGTAGGTGCACAGAATCACATGTTACTGAATACAACACTTTCAGTCCAACACCAGACTGTGTGCTAAAAACACATCTGACGTCGCTCCAGCTATCTTGTCTTGTTGTGAATGTGAAGTGTTGACCTTGAGTATGCTTTTATGTTAAACTCTTGCACACAGCCCTCATTTTCTTGACCTAAATTAAGAGAGTCATCTTCTTTGCCAGGTATTTTGGACCAAACAGAGGATGATGTGCAGTGGAACCTGTGAATACATGTAAATGAATATAAATATAATGCATGATGTAACTGTGTAATGAATCGACAGCCGTTTACACACTCTGAAGAGTCTTAACTCCTCTTAACCCTGACAGCGCTTTTATTTTATATACTTGCAGACAAGCTTCTTTTTCTTGACCCAAATAGAATTTTTATATTCCCTGCAAAGAAACAAGCAGAGTAAGTATAAATTCTCAGGGCTGTAATGAGATTGGTAATCATGAGCAGGCTTGCTTGGCAGACGCCCATCTCTCCATTGTTCGAGTGCCTCAGCACTTCTGTCCCGTCACACCTACTATGTAAGCAAATGCCGAAGCCAACTGCGAAATACTGTAAGTGGCTATTGCATATCTGTTTTGCAGCCTTAAATAACTTGTTTGAGGATTCGGGGTGGAAGCATGGTTGGTGAAAAACAAACACGGCCCAATAAAAAGGTGGAGTATTGTGGCGTCGTTATTCCCAACTCCCTCAGTGCTAGAGTTGCAGAATGACCTTGTGCCATCGCTACTTGGTCCCTGTAACAGATTGCAACACAGATGTCTCTCAGTACTGCATGCGGCAGTGATTTGCTAAACGCTCCACCATTTTTTGACGAGTCCTCAGCTTGTGGGGTGGGTGCAGATACGACTTTGTGAAGGAAACGTTAATAAACAACACTATATCACTTTGAGCGAAGCAGCACTTGTGGGCCTTATGCAGCCGCTGCTGTGTATTGCAGCTAGAGAAGGCATATCAGTATCACAATGATATCAGCAGAAAATGCTGGACTGAGTATGGATCTGATCCAATCCTGTAACAAATCTAGCCTGAAATAGCACACACTCACACTGTCATCTTGTTAGCTGTATATTTCTTCCTGTGGGGTAGTATTTGAGTGTTTGAGTAGTTTATGCATGTGTTTTAGGCTACACATATCCAAAAACCAGCCTTTCTAGCTTTCTGTCCACAGGAGCACAGCACAGAGTGGAGATTTCTGAAAATTCTACTGTCAGTGTTTTTGTGTGGCTAGGCAAACACTGCTTTTCGAAGTGACTGACATCACAAATGTGCTTCAGCTTTGCACCGTAACGCTGGCTGTGTCTGAAACGTAAGAAACGCTGCCTACCCACACAGGATTCTGAGGCAGGGAGGCACCCATTCATTTCTGAATTGCAGGTTAGTAATCTAGCCTCCTGTTTTATTGGGTGAAAATGCTAATGGATAATGACAACACAGCTAAACACAGCAGTGAGCTGTCAATATCTTGGAGCGTCAGGACGTATTGTTGCCTTCTCAATTCGGTTATGATTCAGAGACCTTCATCACTACACTGTCTTTTTAGACAGCAAGTCAAGTAGTTATTTTCAGTTTCAGACACAGCCTAGGTCTACTGTTACACTTACTTCTTTAGGAATTTGACATCAAACTTTACAAGGTGTTAGTGCCCTCTGCTGGTCTGGCATGCTCACTTGAATGTTTACGTGTTGTTTTGTGTTCTGATTTTTTTTTATTGGATAAAGTACGTCATACAGCAGTTCGACCAGGTCTGCACCATCCACAAGCAGCAGAACACCTGTTTGTGTTTCCATTGCGCTGATGCTCCACTTCAAAACACTGTTCAACTTGGCCTTCAACATCATGCCTTCAAGCATTAAGGCCATTAGTGACAATATCCCACAGTACACCACTTCTTCTCAACAACAATCTCAATAAGGCTTTTAAGGGTTAACTCTGCATGGGATGATGATCCGCTTCTGTGTCTCACACTCTTCGGTAAATGTGAATGTGTACTTGTATGTGGCTGTATACTCGCTCATAAGTAACTCCCACTTTCAGGGCTTAGAGATACGGCGAGTGTGTAATTAATCACATGAGATAAACAGGCACTTCTAGCCCTGTGTGCTTGTGTGGCGTGTGCACAGCAAAAGGGAACAAATATGACCTTTCATTTTTACTGCCCAATGCAAGCAACTGCCAGGCTGGATTTGTCATTATTTAGTGGCTTGGTGCTATGGTAATTACGGAGCAGTGTCATCTCCAAAGAGAGACTGTTATTAGTAGTGTTGTGGTTGCAGCTGCAAAGATGGCTCTCTCTTTATCT
Source organism: Salminus brasiliensis (assembly GCF_030463535.1). Lineage (NCBI taxonomy): Eukaryota > Metazoa > Chordata > Actinopteri > Characiformes > Bryconidae > Salminus > Salminus brasiliensis. Next base: position 8,853,567 of record NC_132898.1, read on the forward strand.
GGCCTCCGTAATAGAACTGTGAAGACATAACCACTTATTACTAACCATCTGTCAGATGACCTTGGCAAGACCAACAGTATTACCCAGCTTGGAATTGAGCTGTGGGGAAAAGTCCTCCATCTAAGCCTCTATCAGCTGTCACTGCCTCTTCTTTCTCACACTGCTTTCTCACACCACGCTGAATGGAGCTCAAATGGATGTTTTCCTACAGTTAAAAGCTTTTCTCTCACTCCCCATGATGGGACTTTGCTTCTTTAACCCTTGGATGTCTAGAGTTAGTGATGCAGCTCTGCTAAGCATTTTAAGTTGAATGATGTAACTGTGGTATTAATAACATAGTATATTTTCGCAGTGGATTGCTGTTAGACTTTTACACTTGACCTTGCTGGATTCAAGACTGAATCAAAGAGAGTTCAAGTAAAATCTCATTTGTATATCACTTTTTATTGAATTTTAGAACACAATAGGAGGAAAATGAAGTACAGTTGTAAAAGGGCATAATTAGGGATGATTACCCAGAATTTCCTCAATATAGTATTGAAGGGCTACCAGAAGATCTGTATAATCTGAACACATCCACATCACATGCATCTGAGAGCTTGACTCAGCTCCCCCACACCAACACGTGCGCTTGATCAGAAGGCCAATAAACTCTATTTATAATTTTAAACTGAATCTATGGCTTGTTTTTGATGGAAATGAGTGGAGCACAAGAATTACTTGAACATGCCTAGGGCCACAAGCAATTCGTTCATTTGTATGTTACAAAACTTACAATGAGAATAAAATGTAGATTTTTAATGCCTTTATATTTTTTTCCTTTATTAATTGATTTCAGATTTTCCCCGTTTTCTACCCAATTTGGAAGGCCAGTTACCCAATGCCTATTCATGTGAACTCCTCATATCACTAGCAATGCCCAACCCTAGGAGGGTGAAGAGAAGACTAGCACGTCTCCTCCGAAACGTGAAGCCAGGCACCACCATTTTTTGAACTGCAGTTAATGCAGCATTGCTATATTCCCCATCTCCAATACATCAGCCAACAGATGCCTGTGCTGACCAACATCACGCAACTTGTCATTATACTAATACAGGGTTGTACAGTACAACGAAACACTGTTAGGCCAAATCTCTGGTGCAGTAATAGATAAGGACGTGGGACAGTAGTGCAAGGACAGTATACAAAACTCAAGACAATAATGCTTAATAGGCAATAAATACATGCACACTGTTTGCATGAAGGCATATGTGTGATTTAAGGTGCAAACTAGGTTACCATGCTAATTAGTGAACTGTCTGAATATGTAGTCCAGCAATTGAACTTCAGCAATGACTGGGTGTTTGTGTGTATTAATGCAGAGTACGATGTGTTCATGTGTAGTATGTTGAGGTAGACCAGGTCTGGTGTTGTAAACAGCATCATATATGTCATGTAATGTCAAAGTGTGCAGTGCAGTAGTGAGTATAGCAGCTGGTGTTGAGGTGGAGAGAAAAGTACACAGTAGAGGGAATTCCGGTTAAGGTCAAAGTCCATACAGTCCCTGAGCTGGTGGAGCGAACTGGGAGGATCAGAGTGATCAGTAGCAGTGTGTGTGTGTTTAGATTGTGGTAGGTGCTGCGGGTAAAACCAGTTTAACAGTGTGTGGGACGAAACTCTTGAATCTGGTGATTCTGGCTCTGATGTTCCTGGACCTTATTCCAGGTGGCAGGGGTTGGAACAGGAAGTGGCTGGGGTGTGTGGGGTCAGAAAAGATGCTGATGGCTCTTGTTGTGGCATCTCTTGTTGTAGAGGTCCTGAATGGGTGGAAGGGCAGCTGTGGTGATTTACTAGACTATACATCATGTTAGCTACCTTAGCAAGAACCCTACGAGCTCTGACGTTAATATGTTGGTGTTACCATTACCATTATAGCATTTTAATCAAACACTCTAGGCAGAATTTAGGATGGCAGCCCTATTTATGAAAGGTTTATAAGAACCAGAGCAGAAAATATCTACACTTGTTGGAGCTGACAGAAAGGCTACTGTAACTCAAATAATCACTCTTTGGCTGGCAGATTTGCATCTCAGACTGCACACAACATCCTGCCTTGAGGCGGATGGCTACAACAGCAGAAAACCATGTCGGGTTTCATGTATGTCTGCTAAGAACAGAAAGCTGAGGCTGCAATGAGCACAAGCTCACCAAATCTGGACAGTTGAAAACTGGAAAAACGCAACTTCATTGAGGCACACATGGATGGTAGATGGTTGGTAGGGTCATCCAGGGTAGGGTCATATTTGGCATCAACAGATTGAATCCATGGACTCAGCCTGCACTGTGTCAACAGTCCAGGCTTGTAGAGGTGGTGTAATGATATAGGGAATACTCTCATCGCTAGTTTCTGGCCTGTTAATACCAATAAATGATTGTCTATTCGAGTACTCCCAGTCACAGGATCTAACTGCTTTTTTTCATAATGTACATCAGGCATTCAGATTAAGGGAAGAGAAATACAGCTGTTCCTCTCCACGTTCAGAGAAAGTTTACTTTTTGACTTTTGTGACAAAATGAATCTACTCTCGCCCAATTATGTTATTATATTAATAACATATTATAATATTAATGTTGTGGCTGCACTCACTTGCATACAGTTGAATGAGCAATGATATGGCAGAACTCTTCGTTAAAATGAATAGGATGAGGCAAGGTAAATTAGCAGTACTGTTAACGTAGGTCCCAGGGGTCTAAAACTATATATAAAATGTATATATATACAGTCATGCCCGAAAGTATTCATACCCCTGGCAAAGTTTGACTTAAATTTACTTTTATTTAACCAGAAGTTATATTTTTGCCTTGAAACGACACAGGCATCTCCCAGGAGATAACACGATGATGTACAAGAGGCATCATTGTGGGAAAAAGTATTTCTCAGCTTTTATACACATTTGAACAAAAAGTGGCATGTCCAAAATTATTCATACCCTTTGAAAACTGTCACAGTATATGGGAAATTCCAAAGTTCTATACCATTCAAAATAGTCCAAGCTGTTTTAAAGCATCCTAATTACCCTGATTCATTGGGAACAGCTGTTTTAATCAACTCAACAGGAGAAAAACAGCAGCTCTCTGCAGTTGGTTTGTGGACAGTCATGGCTAAGACAAAGGAGCTCACTAAGGACCTGCGGCTGTGCATTGTGGCCGCTCACAAGTCAGGAAAGGGCTATAAAGCCATATCAAAATGTTTTCAAGTTCCAGTGGCTACAGTGCAAAGTATTATTAAAAAATACAAGAAGTTCCGCACTGTGGAAAATCTCAGAAGATGTGGTCGGAAGCCAAAAGTGACACCTGTGCTGGCCAGGAGAATAGTGAGAGAGGTGAAGAAAAATCCAAGGATCACCACCAAGGCCATCCTGGTGAATCTGGACTCTGCTGGTGGCGACATCTCAAGGCAGACAGTTCAATGGACACTGCACACTGCTGGGTTCCACGGACGCAGGCCAAGGAGGACACCACTTCTCCAGAAAAGGCACACAAAAGCCCGCTTGACCTTTGCAAATGCTCATCTGGACAAAGAAGAAGACTTCTGGTGTTCTGTTTTATGGTCAGATGAAACAAAAATTGAATTGTTTGGCCACAATGATGTGTACACCATTTGGCGTAAAAAAGGAGAAGCCTTCAACCCTAAGAACACCATCCCCACTGTCAAACATGGTGGTGGGAACCTAATGTTTTGGGGGTGTTTTTCAGCCAATGGACCAGGGAACTTGATCGCAGTAAATGGCACCATGAAAAAAGAGCAATAGATCAAGATTCTCAACAACAACATCAGGCAGTCTGCAGAGAAACTTGGCCTTGGGAACCGGTGGACATTTCAGCACGACAACGACCCAAAACACACAGCCAAAGTGGTGAAGAAATGGTTAGCAGACAAAAACATTAATGTTTTGCAGCGGCCCAGCCAGAGTCCTGACTTGAATCCAATTGAGAATCTGTGGAGGGAGCTAAAGATCAGGGTGATGGCAAGGAGACCCTCGAACCTCAAAGAGTTGGAGCTCATCACTAAAGATGAATGGGCAAAAATACAAGTGGAGACATGCAAAAAGCTGGTCAGCAATTACAGGAAGCGTTTGATTGCTGTAATAGCCAATAAAGGCTTTTCTATTAATTATTGAGAAGGGTATGAATAATTTTGGACATGCCACTTTTTGTTCAAATGTGTATAAAAGCTGAGAAATATTTTTTCCCACAATGATGCCTCTTGTACATCATCGTGTTATCTCCTGGGAGATGCCTGTGTCATTTCCAGGCAAAAATATAACTTCTGGTTAAATAAAAGTAAATTTAAGTCAAACTTTGACAGGGGTATGAATACTTTCGGGCATGACTGTATATATTAAACTATTAATTATGCCATTAAATAATTATTTTCCATTCTGTCAAGAAGAGCAGAATCAGCATATGTGGAATTACCTCAACATATTAAATGCAGTTGAAACTGATGTGGACATGTTTTCGGAAAGCCCCTTGTTTCTTTTTTTTCTGTTCATGTTACTCTTATCGATCCAGCCTTGAACAGCGAGGTGTTTTTGACTCCTTTTACACTGAGGCTGTTTTCTTCACCTGACTTGTTTGCAGGAAAAATTGCTCCCTATACTCTGACATATGGATACATTATGCAACTGTGACAGTCTTCGTTTCAGCTCCTTGGGGAAAGCTCACTCCTCTGCATGCTTTCCTGTTCTGTTAAACTCAGAGAAGCAGCCGAGCAGCAGAGTCTCGCTGGAGTACATGTCCCCTCAGCCACAAAGCAAAACAGGGTCACTGAATCTGATACCATTTTCACATCAGCTCAGATCAGCGTACACCACTGGCAGGCTGCGGAGCCCCTACAGATTTAAACAGACCCAGAGTGCCAGATGTTTTAAGTAGCAAAGGCAGCCAGTGTCCAGCAGTGTTTTACCCACTATGGTGCCCAGTGGAGGCCCATTCCCAGACTTACACAGCTTAGTGTAGCTAAGGGTAGGCACGAAGACCCATACACAATATGCTGGCCACAGTATGTAGGGCTATCTTCTCTGCTTATAGTACTCTGAGTATTACAGAGGAGTGAGTTTTCCCCAAGGAGCTGAAACGAAGACTGTCAAAGTTTTCATACACATCATGTTGGCCACAATATGTAGGCCTGTTGCAACAGTTGGTTTTTCTGAGCTTTGCTGACAAGTTGGAACAGGCTCAAAGTGTTAGAAGAACACGTTGTTGATGTTTGTTATTTGTCATGTACATATGCATATTCATAAGAATAAAAATACTGGTGCAGTTAAAAGACATTTATAAAATATAGAGACAAGCTACCTGAATTAGCACAACGGAACCTCTAATGTTTATTTAAGATTACGAATAAAACCCAGTACACCAACATCACATAATTGCTGGAGTTCGTTGAGGAGTACTGTGAGAAGTATGCTTGGGTTGAACCACACAACACTATTCCTAGCTAACGCTAACCTAGCTAAAGTTCTCGCTAATGTTTTATCATGGAATGTGATCGTACACCATTTGTGAAGGGTTCTATGGCCATGAAGATCTAAAAAAGATGTTTACTAGCACAGTGGGATTACTTGAAATCATGCATAATTCGAAACGCTATGCTAGGTAACATGAATTGGATGAGGCTGTAAGGCAGCCGGCTAACACTGCGGTAACGATGTTGTCCAAACACAGCGCCCAAAACACACTGGCTGTTGGCCTCGTCCTTAGGAGCTTCCAAAGGAGAACTGAAAGGAGGGGTGTATTTGTTTTGCTGTTGGCTGTTGACCATCAGCTCATATGCTAGTGGGGAAAGCCCTCCTCGATGTGGGGATTTGCACAAGCGCAGTCACCAGAACAAGCTGAAATATCATGTTTTAGTCCCTTATTGAGTAAAAATGACAATAAAAACTATTATTGAGGTTTTTGTAAGATTTTATCAGTGATTATAAAGATGTTTCAGGTCTCTCCCCATTCAAAGCGATGGGTGCCTGGTCTTACGTGACTGGAAACACGTGTCTGGCCACCGAGTGAACAGACTTGCCTATAAGGAGTTTGCTTTAGCTCAGCCTTTTCAGTTGTTGTCAACATGTCAGTGTTGAGTGATGCAGTTTTAGTGTCTGTTATCACAAACATCAGCATCAGATGACAAATGCCAGAATGTCAGCATTCTCAATCAGATTGTACGGTCGTACACAAACAAGTAAAAAAAATATTATATACTAAGGCGGTATTCAACACATGTAAACGTATGTGCACGTCAGTGCAGTGATCTATAAGTGCAGCTATGGTGCATTCATGCAGATCCCTAAAAATCTGCGTTTAGAGTTTGCCAGTGTTCCTATGGCCTTGGGTTAGAAGCTGTTCTTATGTCTGTTATCTGCGATGTGATGGACCTGAAGCGTCTCCCAGAGGACAGGAGATTAGACAGGTGATGTCCATGGTGGGATGGGTCTTCTGGAATGTCGGCTGCTTTGTTGAAGCAAGCGTGGGCTGAAAAGGTGGATTGAACAACCAATGATTTTCTGACCATCTTCGCACATTACTGTACACTAGATGTTGATGTTGTTGTTTGCAGGCTGGCCTGCATTGTAAGTGTGTTTGTATGATACAGGTGTTCAGTGTTCTGCCCACTGGTTTTAACGTGTCACATAACATTGCTCTATTGTTCCACCTCCAAACACACTAGCTTCCTTTCATCAAAACACAGTTGAACTTAGCCTGCAGCTTTGATATGGCTCACCAGCCTTCTGGATTATAGTGTGGATTAATTAGTGTTCATTGTTGTTTAATACTTTAGTAAAGGTTCAAAAATGTCATTGCTTTGTCATATTTTGGTAATTGAGGAAATTGAGAAAGCCCCTCTCTACCCATGCTACGATTATTAGTGTGGTGATGCAGATTCACATGGCCTTTTCATACCATCTCCCTGCCCTCTGGTGTCAGCTGATGTGCTCTGACCCTCAGAGTGGTGTAGTATTTTGCATGCAGACAGAAGAGTGGCCATCCTTGTGACACATGCGCAATGTAAAGTTCACGCCTTGCCCTGGGAACGTCATGGGTTGTGGTAGGACAGTGAGGTGTTTGAAGGAACCGCTGTCTAAAAAAAGCAACTGCACATGAGAATCGTTTAAATACATAATAGGAAATGAACCAGAATCTGAGGTGTCAAAAGGGCAAATATTCAGTTGATTATTCAAATTATTCAACAATTGCCTCTTTATAAATGATGTGTAAAAATAATAATAAGGCCTGGTACATATATGGTACACACACTGTATGGACAAAAGTATTGGGACATCTGCACATGACACCTACAGGAGATTTTACATCCATAAGCATTAATATGGAGTTGGTCCCCCTTTGCAGCTCTAACAGCAGGATTAGAGCTCTGTAGTTATTGAGTCAGCAGAGTGTTGGAGACTGCACTATGCTCCTCATCACTCTGCCCTGACCCCGCTTTGTAACATTAAGTAGTCTGTAACTTCGTGCCTGAGTTGCTGTGGTACCCAAACACTACCACTTTATAATAACATCAGTTTATGGTGGACTATCTAGGAGGGAAGAAATTTCACAAACTGACTTGTTGCAGTGGTGGCATCCTATTACAGTACCACACTGGAATTCAGGGAGCTCTTTTGAACCAACCCATTCTTTCACTAATGTTTGTAAAGGCTGACTGTATGGCTAGGTGTTTAATTTTATACACCTGTGGCAATGGGACTGAATGAAACACCTGATTTTACATTTACATTTATGGCATTTAGCAGACGCTCTTATCCAGAGCGACTTACAAGGTTACTCGTATTACAGAGGAGGGCCAATGTAGTGTAAGGAGTCTTGCCCAAGGACTCTTATTGGTGTAGCGCAGCATAGTCACCCAGACCGGGAATCGAACCCTGGTCTCCCACGTAGTGTTGTTGTAACTCAGTGGCAGGGGGTGGTGTTATCTGTTGTGCCACACCAACCACCAGTGATTAAGAGATGTGTCCCATTTCTTTTGTCCACGTAGTGTATATGGTGCCTCTATAGATACCATAGTTAGCTGTAACTAATACAATTATATATACATACACTCATCGAGCAAGAGGATCACATGTGCATTATTCAGGCAGTTATCTAATCAGGAAATTGTTTGAGCACTGTGCAGTGAAAAATCATGTATATGGACCAGCAGCTTCAGGTTAAGCTCACATCAACCATCAGAATGGGGGGAAAGTTTGAGCTCAGTGATTTTAAGCATGGCATGATTGTTGGTGCCAGACAGGCTGGTTTTTGCCAATTGTCAGCTAAGAACAGCTGCAATTGGCAAAGCTGAGGCTGCAGAGGGCACAGGCTCACTACAACTGGACAGTTGAAGTCTGGACAAATGTAGCCTGGTCTGATGAAACTCTATTTCTGCTGAGGCACTCAGATGGTAGGGTCAGAGTTTGGCAACAAAAGCATGAACCTCTGGAAGCAATCCAGACTTGTAGAGGTGATGTAATGATGTGGGGAATGTTTTCTTGACATGCTGTTAATGCCAATCGGTCGTCACTTAAATGCCCCAGACTGTTTGTACATTCTCAGTCACCAGAGCTAAATCCAGTAAAACACCGTTGGGATGTGACAGCATGAAATTGTACCTGAAAAACATGCAGGACTTGTTTTTGCGGTCACGTCAATGTGGACCAGAATCCCAAAGGAATGTTTCCAGCATCCTGTGGAATCCATGCTGAGAACAATTGAAATTGTTTTCTGAGCTCAGAAAGGCCCCGCTTAGTTTTAGTTTCCTAATAAAGTGCTTGATGAGTGTATATGAGTAGCTGCTTCAGCTAAATGATTCATTTGAGTGTCTGTGATAACTGGATGACACATACTGTACAGCTTTTTAAAAAAGGTTAAAAATGCGTAAATGTCACAATGACTCATTTGAAGCAAACCCAGGGGGCATTTTGGTCCTTGATAAGTAATTTTTGACATTGATTTATTGTAGTATCTTCCTGATGAAATATGCTGCGTCTTCTTTATAAAACTCACAAGGCTAGGAAGCAACACAAGGTCACTGCTTCTGAAAACACTCCACGTTATATCTGGTGGCATCAGGTCCATTCTGTTCTTGTGACGGTTTCCAAAGCTGTTTACACCTTGTTGAACATAATTTGAATCACTGAATGTAAAAATGACTCATGTGAGATTCCAAAAATATAGTTTCACTTGCAATAAACGCTGAAATTTTAATAATTTTAATAATTATCATCATTTAATTATTTTTTTTATTATCATCATTATCATCTTCTCGGGATCTGAACGACAGTTGCAATACCAGCTCACTGATTTTACTAAGGAATTCTACAGCTGTGTGGATCTTATTTCGTTGATTCATTGAACATAAAAATTATGTAAAAATGTAAGACATCTAAACAAATTGGGAAGATTTATGTGAAATTTGGGATTATTTACTTTGCATTGGAAAAAAGTTTTAAGACATTAAAATTAAGGAATTATGTATATGTCATTCAGAGTAGTGGGATTTAGAAAAATTAGATTATGTATGTAGTACTAAGGATCATTGTCTTGGAATGTGGAAAATTGTATATAAAATGTATGATTATTTATCTGGTTTGGAGTGGAATTTGAGATTACTTTCTTCAAATCTTTTTTAGAATACCATATGCAGCCACTCATTAACTCCAAAGTATAATTTTTAGCGATGCAAAGAAATCAAGGATATCCCTTCATTAAGATCCTCATCAACACTGACATAATCATCATCATGATCATGATCATCATCACCACATGTGCTCATTGGTGCATATCTGTACAAACTGTCTGCGTGGCAGCAGGGAGCTAGTTTGTTACAGGATTTGTGCACGTGTGTTTAAGTATGTTGAAGCATGAACACAGGTTTGCATCATGTACACACACCATTTGTCCTGAAAAAGTATAAAAGAAAACACACACACACACGCACACACTTACACACACTGCTTAGCTACTACTGTTTTAACAGTAACAGCTTTCCTAGGTATCTTAACCCCCGTTGCTGAGCCTGTCACTGTAGCTGGAGTAATGCGGCGTCCAGCTGCTGGTGGTCCGCATTGTCTTTTTTAATCAGGCCATCAGCCCCACTGTTCTTAGCAGGTGGTCTGACACTGCTGCCAGAGCCACCAAACCACAGGGCTGCAGCAGCGGCAGCAGGGGGCCTGTTTGTTGCTGGACGTGCGTGTGTATGTGCATGAGAGTGCATGAGAATGTGTATATGTGTGTGTGTGTGTGTGTGTGTGTGTGTGTGTGTGTGTGTGTGTGTGCATGCAAACATTTCATCATGTTTCCCAAGTGACCGCCACTCTTCACATTTCACCATCTGCCCCAGCTGTGGCCTGTATACCGGACTCTAGTTGTAATTGAGGGATTATGCAATTTTCTGATTAAGATTTGACAAATAGATTGTTTTGACAAATACAGTGTTTTGAAGGAGTAACGTATTCTCAGTTGTGGATGTTATGATGACTTTGTAAGATAGACAACCTTCTGGAATGTGCTGTAGTGCAGTGAATGAAATCATACCTTTCACCTGTAAAAAAGAGGTTGGATTTGACTTATCTGAGAATTATGCCTTACAAATAACTGTATGAATGTTGGCAAGAATCAGGTGAATGGGATTATGTGTATGATATTTGGGGTATTTTCTTTGGAATTTGGGAATATTTGAGAATTTCTATTGTATTTAGGATAATGTTCTTGGTATTTATGATTTAACATTAAATGTGGGATTATTTACATGGTATTTAGGGCCATTTTGTGGCATTTGGGAATATTTATATGAAATATGAATATTTAGGGTGATGTTCTTAGAATTTGAGAAAATGTATAGGAAATTTAGGCTAATTTTGTTGGAATTTGGGAAGGTTTATATGAAATATGAGATTATTTTTATGGTATTTAGTTTAGTTTGGTATTATAATTTTCTTGGAATTGGGGATTCATTTTTGAAATCTTGTCCACTGTTCACTTGCAAAGTTTAATTCTGACTGAATTAAACTGAATTAGCTCTTTGATGCATATCTAAACATCTTATCTCAATAATTTATGTATGCTGGTTGAGGAGTGGTCTATAGGTTTGTGTTATGATGCCTTCTGTTGTGTTGACATGTTGGAAATGTTTTTTTGTTTTTTTTCATCCTTATGTAAAATAGGTTAAATTTTACTCATCTTACAGATAGCTGTATGAGAGTTTGCTGAAGACGTGAATCAGGTATTGGCCTTTCTGAAGGTCAGAGGCAGAATTTTCGGCAGCTGTTTCAGGCTGAATAACTCAGGATGTTACATTATCTGTGTCTTTTTATGGAACAACCTGAATAAACACACTGCTACTGCATAGGTAAATTGGAGCATTTTAATCGCAGCAGGACATAATTTCATTGCAAATTCAATTTTCGAGGCAGAATTGGTAAACACTGGCTCTGGTGCATTAGCTCTCGTCAGCCAAAGCCTCAGCATTCCTGTTATAGAGCAGCTGTAATGAAGCTGAAACTTGCCTGCAAAGGGGTAGTACGCTGCAGTTTGTTGAACAGAAACGCTGAGACCATTATAATGAGGTTCATTTAAGTATTATTTGTACATTTGTACCATGTTTCGTTTAAAAAAGTAAAAACACAGTCTGCTCAAAATGCAGTAAAATGCACAAAATCATCTTCCAATTCCGTGTTGATTAACATCTTCATTAACTCACACTTCCATAGATTCATTACTGTACAGGCATAGTTAAAGTTTTATAAACAGATACAGTGTTATTCCCAAAATGAGAAGTTACTATTATTAGTTATTATAATATACTGTAAATTAGGGATGCCCAAGTCCAGTTTCTTCCCCCAGATACAATCTGAGTGCCTCGTTGTTGTGTATCAGTCAATACTGACATACTGGTATTGGCAAAGAATTATTGGAAATATTTTTTTTTGGCATCTGACAAATCGGAGACATCAGACAGATGTGGTTTGATCAATGATTTAAACCAATATTTGATGATGTACTTATTGTTCTCTATTTTTTCTCAAAAAAAAAAAAAACTTAAATATTTAAGTGCCACAAATAACGCAAATAACCTTGATTGTCTCATAGCAACAGCACACAAATGGGCGGGAGTGAAGACCTGAGCGACTTTGACAAGGTCCCAATCATTATGTCCAGATAATGTAACGGGCCAGCGTATCTCAGAAATGTGCAAAGCCTTTGGGGTGCTCCTACTCAGTCCTGGTTGACTGAGCCTTGTTCAAAGCCGACTGATCTTACTCTGTAGTTAAGTTGCCATTTTTATGAAAGCAATAAGCTTCTCAAGGGTCTAAATGCACAATCTCTGGTGGCATACCGCTTTAATGTTGACCAGGTTTTCCATCTGTAGCTAAACATAGCACCAGTATAAGGAACCAGAGCCTTTTATCCTTTTAACCAGTGTCCATTTAAACATGGCTGGCTTAAAATACACTGACAGAATATGCCTTCTGATGCCCAGACTGTGGGCCAAATACATTCACAATGGCATTTTAACACCATGGTAAAGCTTTTAGCACATTTGGTCAATGCTGAAATGCTTTGGGCTGATGCTGTTGTAGGCCACTGCTCAAATCCAGCTGTAACTCTCTTCAATATCCTACCTGATCCCATCTTATCTGTGGATATAAATATGGTGGAAATGTGTCACGATAACACAAATGAGCTGCCCACAGGATGAAATATGCCATGGAGAATCTGACAACTTCTATTTTCATCAGAATGCATTGCTCCTACATTTTGAGAAGGCAAGAAAACCTGCCTTGATCCTGATCACGTTTGGAAAACGCTTTCCCCTTGGTGCTTATCAGAGGGACCGCGCGCCCATGCGGCTCGTAACCAAAACGAAACTGAGAGCTCAGCCAGCGCTCTGCTCCCCGACACCCAGCTGTCACATCAGATTTGTGCACAGACACAATATATGAATTTTCAACATACTGTAGATATATTGCGTTACCGGTTGCATCACTTCAGAGAGAGCCTAAGGCCGACTGCATGAGTCACTGTGGGAGCGACTGTGCTGCTGTTTTTATGGGTCACATGCCATGTAGTTACAGTAACGTAAAGCCAAAGTCTGAACAATAGCTGTGTTATAGCTTAATAACAACATGCATTCATGTGCATTGTCAGCACACTGTGAATGTGTACATTCAGTTAACCCCTTAAAGGCCCCATTAGGGGACTCCTATTTCATTTCCTACCTAAATTACAGGTTTCATGGTTTCATGGTTAGAACTAGGTTAATGTAAGGTTCAAGGGGTTAGCATTTAACATGGAGATGTATTTTGTATAACCGTTTGTTTTTAAAATCTGATTTGCTAAGCCTTGGGTCTGAGCCCCTAGTAAGCAAACTAATGGCAACAGTGGCAAGGTAAAACTCCATCAGGGTGGAAATATTTCCTTTATAGCCATCAGGATTTTTTGTACTTAACTACACCAATATATACAGCGCCGATCAAAACTTTGGACATACCTGCTATCATGTGTGCTGATCATCATTTTAAAAACCATTTTATGGCTGGGGGGGGGGGGGGGGGGTCAAGTAGGTCTACGTTTATTGGTCTTGCTAAATGAGTAAATGTGCATGTATTAAAGTATATGAATATACTGTAGTGTAGCATGTAGCATGCTTTGAGATGTATTTCCATCCTCATGGTCCTACAACTCAGGCCTATTTGAAGCCATCCTAACTACAGTGGATACCCCGGTGTCCCCAGTGCCCTCATTTAAAAAAAAAGGTCCCCCTTAGCACTTGGATCAAATGTTTTTAAGATGATGACCAGCACACATTCAAATAGATGCATCCAAACATTTGACTGGTACTGTGTGTTGTGACTAATAATGCAACAATTTTTAGCACCAATATTTGCTGATGAAATTTACATACATTTCATATGTATACTATAGCTTGTAAACCCCAGTGCATTACTAGATGGCTTGATTGTCACTAGTTGGTTTGTAACTTGGTTCTTATGATTCATTGAGGGATTGGTTTCTGCCAAATTTTTTATTACTTTTCTTTACAATATTATTTGGGTGTTATTATCAGTCGAAAGTCTCTATTGCTGTGTGAAACATCAGCAGATAATGTCTTAATAGTGTCTCTAAGGACTGAAAAGACACTATTAAATCCTAATAAGTGGACACTTTTCTTCACGTCAGAGGAGCCACTGATTATCTGTGCTTTATCAGCAGGAGTTCGACCGATATTGATAAATTCACTATGTCTCATGTCAGCTAATATTCTCAGCCAGTTTTTACAGCAAGGGTGTGTTGCAGCTTACAAGATTTCACCACTCTAGTGCTCAAATCAGCCCATTGTTTGTGAATGCAGCTTGAAACCCTCCAGAGGGCTAAATATTTAATAGCTACTATAGTTCAATAGCGATTCGATAGAGTTGCAATTTTTATATCTCACGTTATTACATGGTCTTTACAAGTTTTGCTGTGCTGGGATTGTGGCCACAGATAACTGTGAAACCATTAGGGAACAAATGTGCAATCTCCAAATGATAGGACCAGTATGAAATCTTAGGCCTGGTGCTTAATTTTTTAGACAGAATTAGATATGTTCTCTGAAATATTTTAGCAGACCATGGTTATATGAGTATTTTTATATGCAGCCTGAAATTATATTGGTAAGACTGGATGTTTCAGACAGAACTTAGGTTACGCAGATCTTGGGCTTGTAATGAGAAAAGCCACCTAAAGTACTTTTACAGGAGTGCTCTAGTCTGGAGCTTTTGTTTGGTGTGGTATATCAGGTTATGTGTATTAGAGTAGCCAAATTGAGCCTTACAGAAACCTTATCCAATACCTTACTGTAAAGACTGTCCTTCAGCGCTAGGATTGAAAATAGCTGAGTCAGTCACATCTGAGATTGAGCTCATATCCTTTTCTCTTCAGTTGCTGCAGTCCCATTTTACTCAGGCTACTACAAAAACAACACTTCTTTCTGGAGTAGTAATGCTGACACTGTACTGCTGCCCACATAATCGAGGCCTTCCTGGGGAGGCTCTTATGTTTATCCCCAATACGATTTCTAATTCCAGCCTGGTACCTGTAAGAAACCACCTGCCATGCGTACACAAGCATTTCTTCTAAAGGAGCCCAAAATGTGCATGTTTATCCTCTGCAGTTTGGCCTGCTACCGCTGAGCTCTGCGTATTCCCAGTGCACTTCTCTCTGGTCCAGCTCTTTTCTCAAAGGGTAAAATAATCTCCATTCTTAACTTGCAGGACTGTGTCTCCAAACAAAGCTTGCATTGTTTCAGTGCATGCAGTCAGGTCATAAGTGGAGGTTTGTAAGCTTACACTGTCTGAACTTTTCTCTCTGCCTCTGCAGTGTGGTGCAGTTCATATCAATGCCATTTAAAATAATACTTTAAATACTGTAAATGCAGTGGATCAGCAAAGAAATCATTTTGGTAGTCAAAATTTAGTTTAGTGCTGACGCTGTGAGGCTAATATAGTTAACAACACACTAAAGTTGTCACCCAAATCTTAATGTAAATGTGCTTTTCTCAAGTTGCTTAAACTGTCATTAAGAAGTCATTAAGGTAGTGCAGACTTGTCTATGTGGTTTCAGAATCAGAATCAGAATCAGAATCTCTTTATTTCACCAAGTATGTTACACATACAAGGAATTTGTCTTGGTGAGAGCAACACGTATGACAAGTAACAAAAACACAGAACACAGTCTTAAACTAAAGGAAAATGACACTAAACAATAAAAAGGGTAGGGGATAAATTAAAAAAGTAAAAAGTACTAAAGGTAATAAAGAGCTGAAAATATATTTACAGAAAATAACATCTGTACAGGTGTACAAATAGTTTAAGGTGCACTATGACTGACCATAAACTAAAATGATGAACAAAACATAACTGACTACATTTGGTGTAAGTGGGAACATGGTATCAATTAGATTTTTCATTTGCCAGTGCCCTAAAAAGTACATGTACGCATGTACACATTACGTAATTTGTTGGGATTCTCCAATCCGATCCAGTGAATGCCAATTTAGGCATTTTTAACCTTTTCCCAAATAAGTTTTGTAATGGACAACCTAGAAGAAAGTTCATTTCTATAACTTCTGCACCATTTAAGGCGAAAAAGAAATCCCTGTGTTTTAGGGATGCACTGTATATTGTGGAAAGCTTAGTTAGTAGACAGATTTGATCAATCAGAAGAATTAACTGACAGAACTGAAGAACTGACAGATTCAGTGGGTGGGACCATACTTGTGAAAGGGTTAATGGTCCAGAGGATTATACCTGCAACCTTCTAGTCCCAAGTGGTCCCAAGCCACTTCTCTAACCTTTAAGCCATGGCTGCCCATATATATTTATGCAATTGCAATTATTTAACCTTATTACAATATAGGTTTATTAGCAAAATTTAAGGACGTTCAGCTGTTTGCAATGAACCAGTCAAACAAGTATAATTTAAAAAGCTCAACATGACTAATATAACAAGTGCTATCTCCAAATTCTGTTTTGTGGAGAGATGAAACTGGACCCTTTCAGGCCTATGGATCAGCGATCTGTCTGGAGGAGGAAGTATGAAGCATACACTGAAAAGAACACCCCGCTTACAGTGAAGCATGGTGGTGGCTCCTGATGCTCTGGGGCTAATTTGCCTCCACTGATACTGAAAACCTGCAGCGTGTGGAGGGCAATATGGATTCAATCAAGCATTGAAAAATTTAAGTTTGTTCAGTTAATTTATTAGATTTCAACTTTGGAGTTTACACTGTCTCACTTTCTGCCCTCATTCAGCTTCTACAGTGTTTTTGGAGGCTCTGGTGGAGCATCTTTTCCCAATTCAGAGGTGTTAAAATATGCCATGGTGCTTCAGTTAACACTCTTGTGCTCTTCAGTGCCTTGTTTAGCTCTGCTAAGTGTTACCGGCCAAATTTAGAGCTCCTTCCCCATCGGCTTCATCAGCGGGGTTCTGACGTCACTTTGTTTTCCCACCACTTGCAAACAAGCCTGAGCATTTGCACTTGCAGGGAAACAGGAACTCATCCTGCGTAGATTATAGACGGCGAGAATTCAGCAAATCCATCTGTGCTGGAAGTCTCTCATTACACGTGACGTTATGAAGCTCAGGGCAGCACAAATTATAGACGCCGCTTACAGAAAAGGCTGACGTTAATGCTGAGTAGTGGTGGAGATGCAAGCCAGCTCAAACATGCTAATCTGCATTATGTAGTTCAGCCCTGAAGTTTCTTAGTCACACTGTACCGCTTGTGGTTCCTTATGCAGATTCAAAATCGTGCTGGTTGGATTTCTTTGAAATGCTCTGTGGTGTGGCGGATAGACTAACAGTACAAAGGTAGAGTGGTACAGACCCTGCTGGGATGTCAGAAGAAGTGTTAAAGTATGGGGAATATTGACTTGTCAGAGGTTCAGATCATTTTTTTTTATATAATTCTGAAAGAATATTGCTTTAATAGACATGTCTAGAGAACTTAAAATAGGCTTTTTAACAGAGGAATATTAAGAAAATGATGACTGCAGTAGACTAGACTTTTCCATGTAAGTGGATATGGGCAATGAAAGACATTTACATTTATAGCATTTGGCTGACGCTAATATCCAGAGTGACTTACAATTGAATCCCGTTACACAATGTAGGCGAATGTAGTGTTAGGAGTCTTGCCCAAGGACTCTTAATGGTGTAATATGGTCTGTCTACCCAGACGGGGAATCAAGATGTATTTAGCTTTAGCAATTATCTAAATTATATTAAATAATTTTTAATAATCACTCATGTCAAGTGAATCACATTAATAATGTTGTTACAATGGCACATGTTAAAGGGTGGAATATTGAATATACTACATATTAGGCAGCAAGGGAACAGTCAATTCTTGAATGAAAAATCAGGAAAAATGGGCATTTGTTAGAATCTGAGCCTCTTTGACCATAACTATAGTAATGGCTAGACAGCTGGATCAGAACATCTCCAGAACATCATGCAGCGTATTCCCAGTTTACAGTCATTAATCTCTAACAAATGTGGGCCAAAGCAGGACAATGAACCAGCAATAAGGAAATGGGCCCCCAAGGCTCACAGATGCTTGAAGAAAGCAAAGGATAGACCATTTAGTCTGATTCCACAGAAGAGCTGCTGTAGCTCAAACTGCGGACAACTGCAACTACTGTCTTGTAGAGTCCATGCTTCAGTGAATCAGAGATGTTTTGGTGGCGTAATGGGGACCTTCACAATATTAGACAGGTGGTTGTAATGTACGATAAGTCCAGAGCTCTTCATGACGTGTATTATCTCCGAATGTTTATTGCACTGAACACTGAGCAACTGGACAGAGTACAACGTCAATACTTGGACCTCCTGAGGCCCACTAAGAACATTGGTCCATGTTATTGGATATCTCTACCTTGTAGCTCCACCTCACTGGTGTGTGGTTAGACACTGTAGCTGATCTGTTGACACACACAGTTTTTGCTAGTAATGCTTTAGCCCTTCATCAGTGGTCAGTTCCTTACCACAGGGCCACACTTGGCTGCAACCTTTGACTGGCAGATCTAGCAGTGACCTCAACCTAGCAGTGTAAAAAAACCTCAGCACTACCACTGTGCCTAAAACATCTGACACCAGCACCACACACACTATCATGGCAGTAACGCTACTGTGCTGAGAGTGGGTCACCACCCAAGTATTTTCTGGTCAGTTGTGGACCTATGAGTTGTCATTTGGCAGTTGATGGAGACAATAAATTGCAATTGTGCAGCAAACATCTATAAGTGCTATCTATATGGTGTATGGTATATGGCTTATAAGTGCAGGTATGAGGCAGATGTATCTAATAAAGAGTACAAGAGCAATTTTAAATACTGTAAAAGCATCTTTTAGAGCGTAGAGGTCATCCTGATCCTGAGCAGTAAGAAAACTGATTCTATCTGCCCTTAAAATGCTCCTTGACTGCAGGATAGAGACAGGTCAGCAGTAGGGGGTCTCTGATGCTGAGCTTTGGTCCGGTCACACTTCATATTGCAAAGTTTGAGTGTCAGCTGAGGTGAAACCCTGCAGTGTTCATAAGATTGCATGAAAAAAGGTCATGTATCTTGATATTTTCATTGCACTGCATTTTTATTGCTGTTTTTTTTACATGAAAATGAGCTGCAATTACATCTAGCAACATCTAGTCCCAGGCCAAGCCCAGGGTGTTTGCACAGTCTAGACACCAGTACCCTAAATAAAATATTACAGTGATATGCAAACCTCTGGGTGTATCATAAAAAAGCATAACTTTAAAGATTTTATTTGCAAAAATGGAAAAGGGAGTTTTTTGGGGCACCTTGCATGATCAGTACTCAGGGAGCCCCCCCCCCCCCCACTTTAGCAAGTATTACAGCTCAGACTTTTCCAGTTGTTGTATGGTAGACTTCTTATCAATTTTGTTAATTGGCAGTTTGGTACTGCCAATGAACCCACAGGTTCATAGCTACCATTAGCACTAGCAATGCTCCCTACACTAGGAGGGCAAGGACTACCGATACATCTGAAGTCAGCCACCGTCTTGTTTCAAACTGCTGTTGATGTGGCGTTGCCCGTCAGTAGACATGCTCTGAGAAAAACCCTGGGTCTCCAGCATCACTGCACCAACTAACAGATGCATGTGCCAGTCATCATCGTTTGAGTGATGAGGGGAGAGAGAGCTATTTATCCAGTCAGAGGATAAAGAAGAATGGCTTGGGATTCAAACTTGCAACCTCATAGTTGTGCATAGTGGCAGAGCAACAGGCCACTGAGCCACTCAGAGCCCTTGTTTGGGGGGATTTGCCTACAAAAGCCTTCTAGTTCTGTAAAGTTCTTACGCCATCTTGCATGATCTGCTTTTTTTAGATGTCTGCCCACAGATATTTAACAATATTTAGGTCAGAAAACTGAGGAAATGCTTTGCAACACTATATGGGCAAAGTATTGGGACACCTACACATTACACCTACAGGAGCTTTTATAACATCCCATTCTAAACCCATATGCATTAATATGGAGTTGGCCCAACCTTTGCAGCTCACACAGCAGGCTTGACGCTCTGCAGTTATTGAGACAGCAGAGCGGTGGGGAGTTTTGTGCACTATGATCATCAGCACTCTGCGAGCCCGCTCTGTAACTTTACATTCTGTCACTTGATGGCATGAGTTGTTGTGATTCCTAAACGCCTTCATTTCAATAATACCACTCACACTTGATTGTGGAAGATCTAGGAGGGAAAAACTGTCACCAACTGACTGTTGTTTCAGTGGTGGCATCCGGCATACAGAACCACGCTGGAATTCAGTGAGCTGAATTTACAACCACCCATTCTTTCACTAATGTGTGGAAAGGCAGACTGCATGGCTAGTTGCTTTATATACCTGTGGCAGTGGTTTCAATGACTGATTAAATGATGGTTAAGAAATGGTTACCAGTATTTATGTTGACATAGTGTATCTTATAGTTTTTGCTAGGCAGCTAAATGGATGAAGTAGTTAATGGCTGCTGACTGTTGGAACAAGGTTTGAGGAGTCTGAATATTTATAAAGCTTTGAAAATTGCATCACTTTGTCTTTCCTAATAATGGCCGTGAACAAGCCATAACCCTTACAAGGTAAGGTCTGAAACCTTAGTAAAGCTTATGTAAGAGTTCAAATCACTTTGGGTGCAACGTTTGCAACTAGTGTTTTTTTATGTGCACTAATTCTGTTTAAAAGGTTGAAAAGATTTTTTTGTCTTTACTTTTTGGGGATTATCTTTTGAATGTCAGATGATTGTGTGCATGCCACTGTATCAGAAACAGCAATAAACTCCCTCAGATGTGTCTCACATTGACAAATGTTTTATATGCTGTTTAGATAGATAAAAAAATGCTTTAAAATGGTGGTCAAAAATATTGTGCAAATCTTTACATTTCTTTCATTTTTCCCACAGTTTTATTTATCTGTGAATTAATCCTTTATCCAGTTTTACTGTCACTTTAACATCTTTCCTTCAATGGAAATATGCCTTGAGGCTTCACTGTGTTATTATGATAGATACAGACCTAAATGTGAACTGTCTGTGGGGAATCTCAAAGATTCGTTTTTACCAGTCCAAAAGAAATGCCCTTAGCCCATTTTGAGACAAAGGCAGTTACCAAAATTGATCCAGTTCTGCATTTCGGGCACTATTGAGTATTCTGGCCGTTTTTCTCTCAGTGTTCGAATCATAGCATGGAATTTCAGAGTGATTTTGAGGGCATGACAGTTTCCTACAATCTATTCGTGCTTTCTGGTGAACATCATAGATGACTACATCCGCAGAATGAGAACCAAACTACAATGTGAATCTCTTGTTACAGACAGAGCAGCCTTAACAAAACCTAGCAGACTCTTTTGACTCTATTAAAGAGCTAAAACACAGACTTTTTAAAAGTGGGGTCTGTAGGGGTTCCTTAGTTAAGGCAGTGGCTCTAATAAGAGTCAAAAGATTCAAAGAATTAGGGGGCTATCCTCATTACTCTAAAAGTGATATTGTCAGGCGCCTGTTAACCGGTGTGGCTGGGGACCTGGCACTTTCCTTCGATTGTGTTGGCCGCCCATTCGAAAAGACACGGTGGCTGGTTTCACATGTATTGGAGAAAACGTATTAAGTTCTAGTGTCTGGAGCATTGCTAGTGTTAGGGGGAGCTACGGATGGTGGGTTAACTAGCAGGGACAAATGTGACAAAGAAAAAAAAAATTAAAATCTTGAATTAAACCTTGAACTATTTGAATGCTTAACTTGTTATTTGCCTGGTTAATCGGCTCTTCTCATTTGTTTTGTAGATTAAAAAAAATGATCTATATAGCATTAAAAATAGTTTCACTTTCGTGACCTATCCACAAAAGAATCCCTTTTCTGTCCTGTTACTTTTTCAATCTGATTTTTGAAAATGGTACACTTATGCTACTAGTAAACACAGTAGAAATGGCAAGGTTTTACAGGAGGAACCGTTTTTCAGAACCCTTTTTGTCCTATGATGCATGTTTCTGTTGTGTTTATGTTTTGGAAGCTTTCTGGACCATTTCCACCCCTGGTGGTGAGTAAGGACGTGTAACAGATGACGAGAAAGCGAATTCAGTTATTGATTGATGTGTTTTTGCTGCTTTTTAGTAAACCACATAGTTCACCCCCATATATCACAGCACTAATGAGGGAGTTCGGATCCATTTCGGTCACAGCCAGTGTTTGTGATTCATCAGAACGGCTGATTCATCGCACTGCTCTGTGGACACATCTGTGACTGGTCAGCGTGCTTCCAGCACTCTGTGGAAGATTTGTGGCTTATTGGTTTAGCAACTCGCTTTATACCCACGCATGCTTGATTCTGATGCAGCAGGTGTGCTTCTGCGGCGAGGGCATTAATTGCTGCTTTTCACAGTTAGCTCTTTGCAGAGACAGACAAGGTGATTTTTTTCCACTGCCATTCTTACTGGTGTATTTGTATATGTTAAATATTGCACAGAACAGTAAGTAAAGGAATAGCAAGATTACTTCATATTTAGATGTTGTTTTTCCAAGTGCAAATCTCACTGCTGTTAAAGAAGGTGTGGCAGATGCTGAAGAATAGACCTGGCGGTTCAGTGAAGTGGAGATTTTCCTGGCCTTGTGTTCACAGGTATACAGGTGAGGAAAGTATGTCACAGCGTTTCTGGTATGTGGAGTAAGTCCTTGGTAGGGATGACCTCAGGGCAATGGCTTACTGTCTCCTGTCAGGATCTGTCAGCAAAGCCTGTGCCAGCATGAGCTCTGCTGCCTGCTACACTATATTGAGAAGACTCACTACAGGCTTGTGTTTCCTTTATCGCATGACTGTTTAACAACCCAAAAAACTATTTAGCAGTTGGCATATTTATATATATATATATATATATATATATATATATATATATATATATATATATATATATCTGTCATGCAGCAGAACTTGACGTTGACCTTTGGCAGTGGCATATATTTTTTGCGTTGAGTTCTATTGAAAGCTATGAGTTTTTTTCTTCTCTTGTGAAGTTGATATTTTAGAGATACAATGGTTTTGTGTGACAGTGATGGTACATATATAAAATAGTTTTTAGTTGCTTGGGTACTCTACATGGGGTAGAAATGCTATGGAAGAAATCAAACTGATACTGCAAGAAATCACATTCAGTTCTTGTAGTTTGTATGGAGTTTGCACTGGAACCCAGTATTCCTGGGTCATCTTGCTTGCCAGCTTTTTTTTTTTTTTTATTTATATTGGATCATTGTCCTATTGTGGAAGCCATCCTCTTTTCAACTTCAGACCTCAGGCCTCAGGCACATGAAAAAATGTGAGACTTAGGGTACCCAAATGTATTAAAATTAGAACTGCACAATTTATTGCTTTAGCATCACCATTGCCATAGAATGTGCATTGATACAATGTTCTTGCAGCTTGATACAAAAGAAAAATGTTTTTATTTTTTTAAGATATATCAACCAGAGGCAGATTTTGTCTGTCCATTTGCATTTTTATAGTTTATAGTTTAGTAGAAGTCAACAAAGGATCAAACATGTTGCACTATTAATTCTAAAGTCAGTTGAAATCTTTTGAAAATGCATTTAATAAATACAATTGTTTGTTAATGCCTATATATATATATATATATATATATATATATATATATATATATATATATATATATATATATATGAGAGGGTGAGAGGGTGTGTGCAGACACCTTTTTAACAGTTTCAGCTTGTAAATGCACTAAACTATGAGTGTCAAAATGGGTTCCTTCCGGGCCACAGCACAGCGGAGATTAGCATTTTCCACCTGCGTTCACGCCAAAAACGCCTTGCTAATTAGTTTAATCAGGTGTGTCAAATGCGGAGGAACACTAATGTCTGCAGTGTTTTGACCTGCCAGGAATGGTATGTGAACACTGATGCACTGGTGTGCATGGTGTGCTTCCGGTAACTTGCATTAACTGTTTACTTAAAGGGACTGTACCCAGTTTATACAGAGCAAGTGGACCAACATAGACCCACACGTAAAAATTAACATATTTCCAGGTATTTAGTGTTTTGTCAAACACTAAACACTTGCATTGACTGATAACTGCGACCCGAACTAAACCAAACCGTGGCCCAGAAACCGAGCACTGAACCAAATATAACTGATGACTGATGCCTTACTGATGACTGTGCCCCTGGTAGTTACTGAATAGTAAGCTTAACTGTTAATAAGTGATAGATTGTGAAGCCCTACTATCAACATTCAACCTGTAAAGGGACCCTTTATTACTTTATTCATGGATTACTCCATGAGCTGTAGGTTGTAACTGTCAGTATTGAGAAAAAGAGAGAGAAGGGTGGTCTCCCTGGAGCCCATGCTGAGGACCCCCCAGAGAATCCAAAATCCTCCTTGGAGGCATGCCATGCTTTCACGCTCCAGAACACTGTTATAATGTGTGCCAGAGGAGAGGAGAGGCTAGCCCAGGTGATGCTGCGGCCTGTCAACGTAGTCCTCAGTCACACTGTGTGAGCAGAACTGACTCTGAGTGGAAATGACATCTCCCCGTCTCTCTCGTTCGCTCCCATTCTCTTACTTTCAGTGCTTCTCTCTCTCTCTCTCTGTCTCACTGGCCACCACTCCTTCTGCTTCTCCTTACAGGCCTGTCTTTCGTAAAACATGTCCCTCCAATGCTGACTCTCTCTACTTTCCCCAGGTTATATATGATGTAACAGGCGTCATTAGTGCGCTGACATTGAGGGGACTAGTTGTCTGCCTGCATTTTAGTCCCATCAAACAGGAAGGCGCATGAACCGTGAACAGTTCATTTACATTGGGACTCTCAGAGGAAAGCTGTCTGACGTTCAACAAGACCACACAGTATGGCCTCGCGTTTCGACCTGTCCGTGCTCCAGCTGCAAAATTTAGCCAAATAGTTAAAAAGGTGTTTAACGATACAGTAAAAATCCCCTACCCAGACCTAGTGTATTCAGAGGCAGTGATGGCTCATTAGTTAGAGCACTGGGTTGTGGCTTTTAATACCCAGGCCCAAGCAATCTCTTTTGGGCCCTTGAGTGAGGCCTGACCCCGGCTTTCTAATTTAAATAGGACACAAAACACAGTATTATTATTATTAATATTTATTATGCACATCAAAATCATGAAATAAACAATATATCGCCCAACTCTAGGGATAAATATCCTATGAATAGGCTAAACAGAAACATGCAGCTGTTTAATGTTGTTAGTTAATGCTGTGGCCTACACCATAAGCTAGCTACTTTAGCAAGGAAAACCCATATAGAGTAGCTTACTAAGAGAGCACAATTAGAATCAGCCAATTTTTGCTCCAAACAAGCAAACACCAATGGGCCAATTTGTCTTCCCGTCTCGTTCTCCTGTTTTATCTGACCTCCCCAAAACATACATGTTAGTTAAATTGCCCCTAGGTGTGAGTGTGGTGTGAATGGTACCATTTCATGAACTGGCACCCTGTGGGGGTATTTTGTGCAGGCTCAAGACCTACCACCACCCTGACCAGAAAGAAATGATTCGGAATCAGAATCGGCCATTAACTAAATCATACTCTTTTGAAGCTTTGCACATCCATATCCTCCTCAGTCCCAAGATATTACCAAGTTCCTCAATATCTGGTTTGAATGGGATGTTTACCAATTTGCCAGCATTCTGCCAGTCCATTGTGTAAAGCTTGCCCTGCAAACTTTGCAACAGTACCTTCGAAAGAGTGGACTTGTGGGCAGACCATTGATAGGTCAATTACCTCACCACCTACGCTTCTATCAAATGTCCTCAGACAGCATGCCGCATTCAGTCCTGTAGAGACAGAACGGGTGATTATCGGGCAAGCTCTGCTGTTTACAGTGGGCCTGCAGTGGATGCTTGAATAGTGAACTGGACAGCCACTGCTGAGGTAAATGCTGTCCCTCAGTACAGCTGTGATCAGCTGGGTCTCAGCATGGTCAGCTTTTGTGGAGCCAAAGTCAAAAATGGACAAGAGAAGTGGGTGTCCAGGTCAGTCAATAGCTCCGGCTGGCCACAGAAGGAGAGGTGAGCGCGTCTGTTTTCAAAACGGCTGCTTCGGGGCCTCCCCCTCGGCCCGGGCTCTAAGTCCAACGAGCAATCTGGCGCTAAACCTTCAGCTTCATTGACTGCCTTTATGTCTCTCTGCACTTCCATCACCTTCTCCCTATGACAGCGTCTTCTCTCCACTTCTCTCTCTCTCTCTCTCTCTCTCTCTCTCTCTCGTTCGCTCCTCCTTCCAGTCTGTTCTTTGCTTCTGATCTTTCTTTCCCCCTCTAATTCTACCCCCCCTCCTTCATAGACAGCACCATCAAACACAGCTTGGGCGATAAAAATTGTTCACATCTGTTTCCATAGCAACTGAATCTCTGGCAACTCCTCCCTCCCTTTCTCTCTCTCTCTCTTTTCCTGTTCTGTCAACATTACAAAGCTGAACTACAGAGAGAGAACGACTCATGACAAGAAAAAAAAACAGATCACATACACACACAAAAAGGTAAAAAACGTAAGTTCGGGGGCCGGTTTTCACACATCCCCATCTTTTATTGTACTGGTATGACTGACATGTCTGGTGAAGCAACATTTATCAAATCAGGCTTCCTAACTTTTTAATACATTAATAATCACCTAATTTGGAAGATTTAAGGTGCTGCATTGATATTAGTGAAGAATTAGGGAAGAAATGTGTTGCTTTTCTTAGAATGTTCATTTGTTTTGGGTTAGTTGGGTATTTAGTGCATAAAAGAATCATCGTAAAATCTTTATAGAATATATATGTATTACATATATATAAGGAAAAGTAATAGTGACTTACCTATAGTGACTATATCACCGACACGCTCCTCAGTTCCTTTTCAGAGTCTTTTGTTTTTCCTCTTTACTGGAAACCAGTACCAGTCATTTAGGTGCAACTTATGCAAACCCATGCAAACTCGTCACTCTATGGCAAAATTTGCTGTCATACCAGTACGATGAGAGACGAGGAGATGTGTGGAAATCGGCCCCTGACCTTTGTTCTTTTTGTGTGTGTAGTTTTAAGTGTGTCTCTGTTGTTCAGCTTCCAAGAGTACTTTGGCGAAGTGTTTAGCGCCAAGTGCCAAGTGGTTTCCACACTGACTTTTGTATGTAGTATGTAATCTGAGGTATCTTTTGGATCTTAGTCTATACAAACTAGCTAAGGGTATTTTCTGAGTAAACAACGAAGCACTTTTGTTAGTCATTCTGGATAAGAGCATCTGCTAAATGCCTTAAATGTAAATTGTAAATGAATACAGGGTGGGGTGTCGGGGTCACTTGTATCAGTAGCTCAGAATTTTAAAAATAGCAGCTGCACTGGGCTCTCTGATAGTTGGTGGATCTGTAGCCAAGCAAACTAAGGAAAGTCTAGCTTAGCGAGTGGGTTATAGATCCAAAACCAGAGGAAAAAAACTTTCAGCTTTCTGTCCTTTCAGCAGCAGCCGCTTGATCGGAGTCCTTCTCATTTACACATTTTTAACTGTGCTTTCAGTCAGACAGACTTGAATTTGTTCTGTGGTGAGGAGATTGTTATCCTGCAAAGCTAAGACAATATGCTATGATGCTCTTTTATCAAACTTGAGTTTACTTGAGTCACCTGAGTGCTAAATTTAGAGGAAAAAGACCAAACTGCAAAATTAAACTTTATATAAACTTTTCTGAAGATCGGTTTTGTGACTGAAGATAGATTAAGATTCCCAGATAACTCTAATGATTTCCTTCATGTAATGAAGCCTGAAATTCTCAGGGTTTGTTTGGCAGCAACTTTCACCATGAACTGCATATGGCATTCATCACATAGGTTATGTGCGACTAGTGTCATCTAGTTTTCACTGCAGCAGTGTGAGGGACATTTTGACTCTGTGTTTGGGGACAAGGCTGTTATGGGTAATGGGCTGTGACAGGAAATGAATGGCTGCAAATGTCTGTCTCTCTCTCTCTCTCTCTCTGCGGGTGACAACAGCCCTCGTTAATTTGGCAATTAATCTAAAGCCATTAAAGATCTTTAGAGACAGGGTCTAGTTAGAATCTGTGTATGAGTGGGCCGAAAATTGCCGTGCGTGTTTGCATGTTACTCAGCACACCTGCATGTCTGTCACGACAGTCGAGTCATAAATGTTCAGTGGTGTGATTTATAGGCCATTTCTGTTGGGATGCAGTAAAGATTTAAGGAAAGGACTGTGTTTCGCCATCAGCGCTTAATATGAAAACGGCAGTCATTCGGCATATCTGTGCCCAGCCAAAAAGAAGCTCAGAGTGTACTTTTTGGGTGTAGTCAACCCATCGATCATAAATAGTTCATGACATGCTGATAACACCACAAATGCAGATGGAGAATAAGCCATTGATCCGAGAGTTGTCTCATCCACCGGTGAAAGCCCTCCAACTACTTCTGAAGATACGTTACTATTGAGTCGTTCAGTGCATTACTGCACCCAAAGGAAGCGACTACACAATGGCGGCTTTACGACCTTGTAATTTTAGCACCTTAGAAACTGATGAAAAATTGATTTAGTATCATTGCGGACAGCTCAGCTATATCAGACTACTTGTGGAAAATTAGACCTGCCACAGGTTACTCATGTCTCTTGTCTCTAAGGGATTAAATCGATTCTTGTCGATCTGCCGCAAATGCAAGAAACCTATTGTGTTTC
This sequence comes from Salminus brasiliensis, assembly GCF_030463535.1. NCBI lineage: Eukaryota > Metazoa > Chordata > Actinopteri > Characiformes > Bryconidae > Salminus > Salminus brasiliensis. Next base: position 8,882,325 of record NC_132898.1, read on the forward strand.
CCTTCAGTGGGCCTAAAACAAGGCCTTGTTGTACACTACTGAAAGCCAGAAACCATAAGGGTTAAATCTGCAACGGAGCTTTTCCCCCACTGGGAGCTCTTTCCCTTCTGATCCAGGCTGGAGTGGGTCATGTTTCTTCCCTTGTCCCGTGTGGCGTCCATCCCTGGCCTTTGCCACATAATGTTGATGTGATTTGTGTCATGAAGGAAGAGGTAGAGGCTTGTGATTGGATTAGACCGGCTCGGAAAGGTCTTGGATGTTCAATTAAACTGACTGACATCCCTTAGAGGAGAGTGGGGTAAATTAAAGGAGATGTCTATGAAGGCCTTCGCCAGCCTTCGCCAGCCTTTGTCAGGCTGACCCCTCGTTTAGTCAAATGAGAAGATGCTTGTGTGTGTTTAAGTTAGAAGAGGTGTATACAGTATATTGAAATTACCATCTGCTCTGTAGCCTAAGGAACCTGGATCATTTTCTGAAATGATTGCACACTGTTTTAAAGAAAATGCTTGAGTGGACTGTTCATTTCATTTCATATTTTTAGTTTTTGATTTTAAAGGATAAAAAAAGGATAAAGGTGCACGTATTCGTTGAAAGTGCTTCCTCAGTAAAGGAGGGAATGAGTGAATCACAGTTGCTGAAATGTCTTTAGAAAAGCGTTTTAAACATTTTCCTTTGCATTCATTGCCTTTCGGGATACAGTATGACTAAGATGATCTCTTTTTTGTAGGATAAAGAATAGTTACCATGACGACAGAAACAGGCCCTGAAGCGGAGGTGAAGAACGCAGCCGAGGAACCACCCCAGCACAAGGGGGCAGCAGGCAGCATGCCTGAATCAGCTGCTGATGGCAATATGGCCAAACAGGTGATGTCTTACATATTAGTATTCTGGCTTATCCACTTGGTCTTAAGCAAGCATCAGACAGAAAACAGTGTTTCGTTTGGAGAGTTGTGGCTTTCTCCTTGTTTTGCTCCATATACTTTGCACACTTGTAAAGCTTGGCCTAATAGTGGACTCATGAAAATTGACATATCAATGCAGGAGAGACCTTCAGATCCTTGGATTTTATCCTGGGGTTGTTTGTGAATTATTCGCTGCACTTCTAAAGGGAATTACTCACACTTTAATAATGGTTTTGTATGCTATTCCAGCCTTGATAACTGTATTTCTGAGCTCTGTTTTTTTAAGGTAAGGCACACTGCTAAACCCACACCTGATTGCCGTCCTGTTGAGTAAAACATCTAACTAACTCATTACTAGAGGTTCATATACTTTTCAGACAAAGATATTTAGAGTATTATTACTGTATTACTGTAGAGTATTATTATTATTCGATCCAGTTTTTGTGTTTATATCAATTGTGCTGTACTGTTCTGTAAACAATAGTACCAGTAAAATCTCTGTATTTTTAGTGAATGGTTTCTATAATCAGACGTTCTAAACGTATTTAGTTTGGTAGAAACTTTTTAAAAAATAACTTTATAATATGTGTAATGTCTGACTAACCCAGTCTGGTCCAAGTTCCTTTAAAATGCTGCAGTCAAATCACTTTGTGTGTTTCTGTTTCTATATTGCAGTATTGACTTACCCATTCAAATCATTGAATTCAGGTGTTCCAATCAATTCCATGGCCACATGTGTATAATACCAAGCACCTAGGCATGCAGACTGCTTCTACAAACATTTGTGAAAGAATGGGTCACTCTCTAGAGTTCAGTGGTACCTGTGCAAGTCCAGTTGTGAAAATTTTTCTGGAAAAAAGTGGAAGTGATTGGGAACGACAGCAACTCAGCCACGAAGTGGTAGACCACGTAAATATAACAGAGCGGGGTCAGCGGATGCTGAGGCGCATTGTCCGCAGAGGTTGACAACTTTCTGCAGTCAATCGCTACAGACCTCCAAACTTAATGTGGACTTCAGATTAGCTCAAGAACAGAGCTTCATGGAATGGGTTTCCATGGTCGAGCAGCTGCATCATCAAGCGTAATGCAAACGCAGTGGAGATGTGTTCTCTGGAGTGACAAATCACGCTTCTCTGACTGGCAGTCAGATGAACGAGTTTGGATTTGGCAGTTGTCAGGAGATCGGTATTTGTCAAACTGCATTGTGCCATGTGTAAAGTTTGGTGGAGGGGGGATTATGGTGTGGGGTTGTTTTTCATGAGTTGGGTTTGGCTCCTTAGTTCCAGTGAAAGGAACTCTTAATGCTTTAGCATACCAAGAGATTTTGGTCAATTTCATGTTCCACATTTTGTGGGAACAGCGTGGCGATGGCTTCTTCCTGTTCCAACACGACTGTGCACCAGTGCACAAAGCAAGGTCCATAAAGACATGAACTGAGCGACTTTAGTGTGGAAGAACTTGACTGGCCTGCACTGAGTCCTAACCTCAATCTGATAGAACACCTTTGGGATGAATTAGAGCGGAGACTGCAAGCCAGGCCTTCTCGTCTAACACGAATGCCTCACAAATGCGCTTCTGGAAGATCAAAAATTCCCATAAACACTCCTAAACCTTGTGGAAAGCATTTCCAGAAGAGTTGAAGCTGTTATAGCTGATATGTACCCTCAGTTCTAAACACACTGTTCAGTGCTGGTTTAGAACCAAAGAAAGGGGTGTGGTTCTCTGGCTGGTAGAACGGAAGATTTCCACAATAGTTTAGTTTCTAACCAGGCGTAATTCAGGAGTAAAGACGTGGGAATATATCTTCTCTAAATGGATACAGTGGAAAAAATGTTTTTGTTGTTGCACAGCTACATTCAAACTGGAAGGAATGGTTGAAAATAGAAACATTTCATTGAAGGGTGATGTAAATCACCCTTTTTGACATATTGGGCAGTTTTCCAAGACAAGGATTAAACCTAGTCTTGGACTACAGAGCATTCTGAATGATGATGTTTCTGGGCAACCAGCCCACTAACTAACCAATGCTTTTAACTGCTGTTCTGTGTGTTGTTTATTGCTGCTGTTTATAATGAGGCTTTAAGCTAAAAGCAAAGCTAAAGTTGTCCTTGTACCCAAACCTTTCGTTTCCCCTTATATGATGCATCAGTCAACATTCTGCTGTTGAAATGTACACTGCTGCAGTATTTAAGGTGGAATAGAGAGTTAGAAGTAGAAGCCAACTTGAGCTTTTGTTTAAGCTACCAACTGGCAACATCACTGCAGCCAAAATTAAGCTTGTATTGCTCACCGAAGTAATTTGCTCATAAATGGTAACTGCCTGGGGAGGTTTTTGAAAAATGAGAAGCTACTCACTGCAGTAGCTGAGAATCATGTCTGTTAAAGTCATCAAAAGTACTCAATTCATTAGGAAAAGCCTGGATTGGACCACTGGATTGGATCAGAACATGCGTAATGTTTAATAATATGTCATTTTTATATAATATTGTTTGCAGAGAACCAATGTGTAGAACCCCATAACCACACAAATATGTTTTTTTCTATATCTTCCAATTTAGTACTGCCAATTAACCAGTTCACAGCTAGCACTAGTACTAGCAATACTCCAGACACTTGGAGGGTAAGCCATTCCTTATGATGAAGGAAAAGTGCGTCTGGAGAGCACAGCCAGTTGTGCTGTCTCGGACTCCGGTCCTGAATTGCAAAGTGCAATGGCTCAGGATTCAAACTCACTACTCTCAGACCATTAGACTGATGTGAATAATGATTAATGTGATTGATGTGAATTTGTTTAATTCAGTTATTTTTATCTAGACCCTAAAACAATGTTCACATTTCATGTCAAATCATGATCATAAACCTTTTGCAGTAGCGTATATCAGTCTTTTAGGCACAGTAACAAAATCAGCATATTTAAAGAACAAAGTGCGAATTGGAAAATGGGTTAATGTTTGTGTGAAAACAATACAAGAACAGTATATGCTATAGTCCCTTTACCAAGCATTTCCGTCTCATTTCTGTTGCGTTTCTAAGATGCAAGGCTTTTTACAGAGGTGACAGTACTGTATTCCACACATACAGTGTCAGCATTGTGACTGTAGTTATCTTTGTGTTCTTGATTTGCAGGACCAAGATGGCAAACGTCCAGATGATCCAGATGACACGTCAGACAGAACAACTCCAGGCAAAAGCCCCAAGTCCCCGAGCAAACCTTCCAAGCGCTCCAAGACTGTTCCCTTCAAGGTGACTCTCCTGGACAGCTCTGACTATGAAGCTAACATTGAGGTAAGAAATCTCACCCTCATAATCCCTCACCAGCTCATAAATGGCCTAAGCACTGCAATTATTTTTATGTCCTCTATGATGCACCAAAGCACTAAATCTGTCCATTTGAGTCATACATCAGTGAACTCCAGATCAGCTGGCTTTTTTTATTGTACCTGGACTTGTTTCCAGAGCTAATACATTCCTTTTAGATGGGTAGGTAGGTGCAAAGCATTTCAACACAGTTGCTAAAAATGAGCGGCTACCCTGCTGTGAGCGCACCTTGCGGTCAAGGTTCCAATATCCGCACCAGAACCTCAAATTAAGTAAGTCTTCTTTCCCGGAGCTTTCTTTTTTCCTTATGTTTCTGCTCATAAATATTCGTGACACGTAAAGGAACACCCAGGGACTGCCTGTGCAAGTAGGTGTGTGTGTTTAAAACCGGAGATATTTCTAAAGGCCAAATCAGTGGAATATTTTGCATGCTTAAATATGAAATAAAGGCTAGTTTGAGTCGCAGTTCCCAAAGGCAGCTATTACGAATTAATGCCTGTAGCTTTTCTGCTGTTTTTCAACAGAGGTGAGACCCACTAAAGATTGTTTCACAGTTTAATCGCCTGTCAACACCCAAGGTTAAGTAGCAGTAACTTTAGCAGCATATTCATACCACAGAAACAAAGGCACTTGATTGTTGAGATGCAAGAATGTTGCATGTATTACAGTAGAAATTAGAGGAAGTGCTGTTTGCAGCAGTCTGTGTATCAGTCAGTCATTCAGCATTTCTGTCTTTCCCTTTTTTAAGAGGCACATATGAATTGAGTGTTGTGTAGTATGTACTATGTCTGTCTAGATGTCTGTATATCTATCCATAAATTTTTATCCTGGAAAAGCTTTTTAGAAAATCTCCACCAGACTAACCCTATGTGTGTAGATCTTACTGGCCCACTGTTTAAGGAGAACACTTTTCAATTATTTAGATGTAAAGAAAGTCTTTGAAATTTGGAATGTCCAGTATCCATGCAGCCAAGCATGGCCAGCACCTGCACATGTACGGGAATAGTGTGGGATCAATAGTACTCCCTTCCCAAAGCTGGCTCTAAAATGTTGCTTTAATACAAAACAATGGATCTCTAAAGTGACTAACCAGCGAGTCAGTCATCACTTTCTGCCAATAAATCTGTAGGGCCGCTAAAGACGTAGCCATTTCCACTGGTGACTTTAAACCCTGAGATGTGGAAATAATCCACATTAATTAAGTAACTAATTCATAGAAATTAACTAAAAATAATTGCTTTACAGCCTATATTAGGATAACAGGATTTTGTTTGATTGTTGAGTGTAATTTCAGTAAATTTAAATGTTTTATGTATTATTTAATACTTAACAGTTAGTACTTTTAATGATTTTTTAGTGCAGTCATGTCAAATGACAATGTCAGTGCATTTTGGACATTAATCGCATTTTATGCTTGGTCTGGAGCAGATGTAAAATTGTTTTCATACTTTTCAATAAACCAGAGTATTTACGAAAAAAGTGCAAATTCCTTCAGCTCGCATTTCATGGATGAGGCTTATTATTTAGAACACTCTAAGGAAGGTGTAGGTTCATTGGGGATTTTGGATAGTACACAAAATGGCTGTGTGCGTTTTAGATATTGCAACCCCTGGTCACTATCACCACCAATGTAGAAACGTCAGAGTCAGTGTGTTTCTGCAATTCACTCTGAACAACTTCATGAATTATATCTTGTTGATTGAATTCTGCACAAAGTGAAAAATTAGAGTTCCACTTTAACAATGGCTCTGTATAAACCATTTCACACCACACTGCTCTGAATGACTTTGCTTCCAGCCTTAATGACTAAAATATGCTGACATTTAGAACAATCTGGGATTTCTTTTTTATGAATAACTCAGCCAGCTTGCATTGCATTTTTTTCTGTATAATTACTGGAGAATCATTTTAAGGAGTTTCAGAGGCTACAATAATTGCATTTAAGAGGTTTAATAAATTTAAGTAAAATATTGTCATAATTCCAAACATATTACTATCACTATTAAGTTAAATTTATAATTCTAAGCAAAACCGTCCATCCCACGCGCCATTCAGTCCTTTGTTTGGGTCTTTTGTTTTTGTACGTTTCTGATTTATATTGCTTTTTAAATCCCTGCGTCTTTTCTGCTCATCTGGAAGGCATTGGCTGTTATTGGAAGAAGTAATATTTCTGCTGCTGATGTTTCCCTCTGACGTTGTGCTTTGTGCTGTTTTATTAGAGCTGAAAGACACCATAACAAATAGTACTCATTGTTGGCTTTTTGCACAGAGACAATAGCCTTTTTTTCAAATGGGCCTTTGCACAAACCTTCATATAAGAAATATTGAAGCCATCTGATGTAATCAGCAGCCTCATAAAATCCCAGTATAATCTAATAAGAGGCCTGTCTTGTTTAATCAGAGCCTGGCAGACTGCATCTGGGATAATGTTAAATTTAAACTACATTGTAGAGGGAGAGAGATACAGAGCACCATGCATGGTGGACGAAATGACTCCCACTCATCGTGTGTGTGTGTTTGTGTGTGTGTGTCCGAGAGATGGGAAATCTATATTTGCAAGATTTCATAAGATTCGTTCAAAAGAGGAAAATACAGTATTTGGGAATGTTTTTGTTAGCAGGTTTGAACTGGGGGAGGACGGTATGGCAATGTGTTTACTTTATCATGATAAATTACTTTATCGCCATACACTTTTCTGGGTACCGTCAGTACTTCTAGAACACAGAACCACAGAGCTATCATAAATATAAAATATACAGTTTCCACCAATTATAAAGAGTATGTTAACATTTAGTGTATTGTAACTGCATAAACTCTATAGCAGTTGAAATATGTGTATCGGCGATCGGCCGATATGTCTCTTATTTTGTTGATCCTCAGAGACGATCAGATCATATTTGCAAATTACAATTACAGCAGCTCTGCCCAAGGCCCCTCGATCACTTGATGCTGTGCTAATGCAAGAAGCTGCAGAAGCCCATTAGAACCAGAGATGTATTCTATTGTACTTGTCTTATCTGTCTCAAACTCAAATTTGTATAATGTTAACAAACACCACTAACCACACAAAACAGCAAACAGTGCAGCAAACAGTGCAGACAACATTTAACCATGACCAAATCTACAGCAGCAACAGTCTGAAAGCTAAAGGAATCGCTTCCAAGGTTATGAAGTTATGCTATATAAGGGGCCGTTTTTGGTAGTGTTTCCACTTTGAGCTCCACGGTACAGTTCTGCCTGGGAATTCACAGCCTTTTGAACTGGAACATTTTAAATGTGTCTGATTCCAAAATGCTAAGTACATTTCAGGTTGGGAGACAAGGCAAAAACATTGCAGAAGCCCTGTACGAAGATGCATTACCAAGTGTGCCTAGTGTACCAATTCTTATTATAAACTTCTGTTACCAGAGAATGGCCCTACCAGTTTGTGTATACTCCACGGTGGGCATGAGGAGCTTTTCCGCATGCCATCTTTTGTGTTACGCCAGACCCACTTGTGTTTGTTGCCAAAAAGCTCTATCTTGGTCTCATCTGACCAAAGCACACACCCAGTTGAAGTCCCAGTACCGCTTAGTGAACTCCAGATGTTTACATTTATCCTTGTGAGTGAGAAAAGGCTTTTTTCGTGCATGCCTCCCAAACAGCTTGTTGGCATGTAGATAGCGCCTAATGGTTGTAATGGAGACTTTTTTAATGTGACCCCAAGATGCTACTTTTTGATGCAATTCTCTAACATTGAGCTTAGGAGAAGTTTATACTTCTTTTACCATCCTCCTCACTGTGCGTCATGGCAAGATAAACTTGCATCCTCGTCCAGGCTTGTTTACCACTGTTCCAGCTGTTTTAAATTGATGATTTCTCTTTCTGCAGATATGGGCAGGTGTAGACGAATGGCTATTTTCTTGTAGCCATTGCCTTAACACATCTGCCTTACTTGAATGGTGTGTACTCTTGTCTTTCCCATGTTGGACAGTGGATAAGAAAAATAGGCCTCTGTGTCAAGTCATATTTATACTTAATTAATTAATACATAATTATTTCTTAATCAGTTCTTTTTTTATTAACTTGAGTTAAAGGTTAAATTTTTAACACATCTTAACCAGGGGTGCCAATAATTGTGGAGGGCGGTGTATGTGTGTTCTAATGTATTTTACTGGTACTGAAAATGAAAGAACTTGTTTTGCTTGGAATATAAAATAAGTGAAGAATATCTGCCTTTTGCACAGTAGTGTACCAGTAATAGGATTATAACCTATAACCTAGTCTTTCTATTTCAGACTGCACTAGACTATCACATTCTCACCATAATTGCATTTTTATAAGGTTTGCTCTGGTTCGGTGACCCCCTCCCCCCCCTCTTTTCTTTCCTCTCCCTACTAATCACGGTACACAAAGTAATCCCTTTTATTCGTGCTGCGATCCGCTCTATTGTATTAACCGTCACCTGTGCTATTTTGCTTTAGGAGGGGCCTTGGCCTCTTTGTGTCATTAATGATAGGGTTAGACGTTAAATGCGCCCTATCTGAGACTTGTAGCTGATAATAACAGCCCTGAGTAAAGCGAGGTCGTACTTTGTGTCAACTTTCGCCCTTGGAGTCAGCTGTTTCCAGGGCAAATGAGTTTTTTTCTCATCACAGCTCTGTTGTCTTGCCTTGTGGCGGATTTAATGGGGCTAGAAAAGGAGGGGAAACATCTTTGAGTGGTCTTATGCCGTTTATGTTGATGGCGGATGGTCTCATTAATGCACAGAAGGAGCATGCTCAAACAATGTACAGAGAAAACTGCTCTTCTTCATCTCCATGTGTTCTGCTAGTGAGTGTACAGACAGACAACAGATATAGGGATTGTATTGCTACATCTGATAATTAAGTATTATTGTCTGTATTGTTTTCACCATTATTGCTGGATTACACAAATACCTTGAGCAGCCACAAAAACACCCATCTGGACCTGTGGTTGGTCGAGATGCTCACATCTCACAGTAAAAGAGGTGTGTTTGGTCAGAGGGCTCATTTGCATATTGCAGCGCTCTGAAATGTTAACATTGCCAAAATAAATATCACAAAAACTATCAACAAATATTGTACTTTGTATCTGTTCTTGCTAGGTATTTTTTTTATAAGAAAATGACTGATTATCCAATATGATTTATCTAAATGGGGTCCTGCTTGGATTCAAGAGGTCCTTCTTCTGGTTAATCATTTATTATCTGGATGATGAAATTGTCAGAGCATAACGCAACCAGTAAAGCCAAATGGAAAGATTAGGAGTACCCCCTTCACTCCTAATGAAGCAAAAGGAGGAGAACTTCTCCCCTCATGAGCATTCGAGCTGCAACACCCTTCATCTGTTTCCATGGCAACGGCCGCTTCACTGTCACTACGGAAACAGGTTGCCTGGAAAGCAGCAGCATTAGTACCAACAGCTGAGGCACTCACAGACAACTTCTTTGTATGTGTGTGTGTGTGTGTGTGTATGTGTGTGTGTGTGTTTGCTTTTGGTACATTTTTGCATAAAAATCTCAATATTGTCAGTGTTTCATTTGAAAAATGTATGGTTATTTAACAAAACTGAGAATGCAGTACCTGCAGAAACTGTGTGTGTGTTGAGCTTAATGCAAATCCTCTGAAAATTGGTCAAATGGAAGACTTGTCCTGTGGGTGTTTGGCATAAGTCCAAAAACATTTGGCTAAGTGGTGGAATGCAAATTGGTTTGGCGAATAGAGCTGTGTCCACAAGCTTTTGGATAAAATGTGTGTATCTAAGTGGTTGCTAAGGGGTTGCTAGTTGGTTGCCAAGGTATCACTGGAGGTTGCTATGACGCTGCTATGATATCCCAATTGATTGCTGTTGTGTTGCTAAGTTGTTGCTATGGTATCCTAGTGGGTTACAGAGGTGTTAAGAGTGTTAAGTGATTGCTATTGCTAAATTGGTTGATATGGTGTTGCTGTGTGGTAGCTAGGTTGTTGCTATCGAGGTTACTAAGGTGTTGCAATGTTTTATGTGAACACTTTTGTCTAAACATGGAGTCCAAAAGCATTTGGCTAAATGGTGGACTGCAAATGCATTGCCTAATACAGCCAAAATGTGGGCTACCAAAGCTTTTGCCTAAAAGATGGTCCAAAAGCCCCTCCCTGCACAGACAGTACCGGAGAGCAATGGAGAGAAAGTGGGCTGCATGCACTAATTACACTTATACAAGAGCCCCAACAACTAAATTCTAATGTTTCAAATTGAACTTTATTGCTTCCATTATTTTCAGGGGAGTCGCTTTCAGTTTTTATGCAGGAATCTGCAGGTTTTTAAACCCTCTGAATTTCAGCTTTCTTATGATCGTAGGATGTCATCCCTAACACATCCAGTGATGTGGAAGCTTTGAGGTGATCATTCTATTGTTCTGTGAACACCAGCAGCTTCAGCAAATGTTCTTCTTTTCTGTCTGACGTCTTGATCAGCTCCACATTCTTTCATCCTTTTCCCCATATTCTCTTCAATATTTAAAAAGAGTAGTGTAGTGTATTAGTGTGTTATTTTTTTGTGCAATTTTAGTGTACAAAAAGGAGTGGAGCACCATACAAAAGTCTGGGCACCTCAAAAGATTTGAGCTATCAGAGGCAAAAGTTGCCAAGGTCTTAAATGTTGAAAATCCAGTTCACAGCCACTTAGTCTTGTTAGAAAAGGCCAGGTCTCTATCATCTGGACTGTAATCTCAATTCATCTGTAATCTCAGGTACACTGCAGTGTTATTAACCAATAGAAGACCAAGAAAACCTTAAGAAAGAAATGCTTGTAGGAAATGCAAGTAACTGAGGCACTGTTTTAAGGTGGAATATAGATGTAATGCTGCTGATGGATCTTAAAAGATTGAGTGTGTGGCCGGTGTGACTGGCAGATTTACGTTCTTGAACACAGCTGGTGTGCTCTGTGTGCTGGGGGAAGCAGGTTAAGATGAACTGGGTCCACTCACGTCCAATCCCACTGGTGAGTCCGTACTCGCTAAAGGGTTAAAATATTTAAGAAATGTTTAATCTTTAACTTCATGCCTTTTAGAAATTGGGTCATCTTTTACTCACTTGAGCTACTCACAGTGACAGACATTTTCACCAGATGTCCAAACTTTTGCATGCCGCCATATATTTATTCATATGACTCCATGTCCTGACATTTGTATATAAACAAACCTGTGTGTGTGCTTGTGAATGTGTGTGTGTTGCCTACTAGCCAGAGCGTAGTACTCCATACAATGACTTTGGCGCCCCTCGGGGAACATCCAGAGAGTGTTCAGTGACAGCAATGATTAAAGCTACAGTCACAGTGGAGAGGCGCTCTGGGCCCCGGCTTTTTAGTTATTATGTAAGCACGAGTATGGCTGTATTCAGAGATGGTGATATAAGTGGCCTCGTTTTGGCAGTGCTCTCTCTTGGCCACTTTTTCTACAGCATGTAGTGGATAGCGGTTATTGGAACATCTACCAGTTTTATGTTCCTTAAAATGTCTCACTAAATCAAGACCAACATAGTCTGGGTTGTCCTCGTTTTACATGACCGTGCTAAGGCAGTTTTATACTTAGCTCCTCTGTTGCAAAACCCATAAAATGCAAAAGAGCACCCGGCAGTGTTTATTAGGGACAGGTGTATATAATGATTTTACTTTACAGATCTAATAATTTAATTTATCAGGTGTTCAGAACTGCTTTATATCCATGTCGAGCCACAGACAATACAAATGGCTGGCTTTTGATTAGAAGCTAAGAGAAATGGCCTCTTCTGGGTGAATCTGAATCTATTCAGATTGATTGCTCTGTCAGTGCGGTCATAAGTATAAACACTGACTCTTAAACTCTGGTGCACACCAAACAAGTAGTCTGAGGCAGCCTGAGCAGGTGGGTCCCAGTCCGTTTCTAAACAAAGTCTGGTGCGATTCGTTTGAAGTATAAAAACAATACGAACCAAAGGCATCTTAACGAAGGACGTGATGTCACAAGATGGTTGCGTTATAGACGTTCTTATAATTAAAGTTGAGCATGGGTCGGTCTCCATATAGACCTTCTCACGTTTCTGTGCTTTAATGTCTTCTGTTTGACACATTGGTAGGGTGGGGCTGTGTCCCAAACCACACACTATTACACTACTACACAGTGTTTCAAAACTAGCCACCATTAGACATGTGCAAGTTGGGAGGCAGCCACAGTAATGGCAAATTCTTTATTTGTTCTGTGTACATCATCGAAAAGACAATATTTCATAAGCCAGGTTTTTACCCCAGTATTTATTGTGGGAATCACACTGGACCTGTGGACACCTGTGGATACTCGCAGCCTTCTGTCATACGTGCATCATGGCACCTTCTTTTCTCTTACTTTTGGTTTGGATGCAAATATGTCAGTATGAACACAAAGCAAACCAGGACTAAAATGTAACAATCTTTTTTTCTTTTTTTTTTTGAAGAGTAAGAAGTCTAGGATGTCCTGTAATATGTTAAATCATACAAATAATGATAAGTGAAGATAAGATGAATGTAGAAGGTGAAATCACTAATTCAGCTGAATGGTCAGTTACAGGTCCACCCTTGGGCTAGCCGTGAACAAATGTCCAAGTGAAGCTTTATGATTATTGATAATTATTTATGATAAACTGTAAAATAAACTGAAATACAGCATAAAACACTGTTACAATTGGCCTAAAAAAGAAAACAATGGAGAGTATTTTAAATAGGATCTTAGTATATCTTAAATATTAAATATTAAAATAATTAAGTTTTTTAAAGAGAATATTTGAGATTCTTAAGATTTTTTAAGAATTGCATTTTGATGAACGTCTTAGTGGTTATCCTAAGTTAATTTGTAAGTTTTTTCTTAGGAAATGGGGAGGGGGGGCAAAAATCCTTGTAGTATAGGAGGCATAGGAGGAGGAGAAGAAAGAAGGAAAACAAGCTGTGATGTTTTAGTAAATACGATGCAGGTGTTTTGAGGTGACCAAAAACTACTACATTTCAATCAAGGATTATGGAGAAACACAAATGCCTTTTTAATGATACATGAGAAATCATTCTTAATGTGAAAGAGCAGCCAGGTTAAGAGGTCAGGTTTCAGGTTGCCTTAAAACCTGTCATATTTTCAATATGTTTCAATTTTTTCAATATTTTCAATATTTTCAACTAGTTATCACTAGTTTATTTGTGGAATTGATTTAAAAATGGTGATTTTTCTAATATGCATGTCTAGTCTTGACAATCAACCTACTGTGGATATACATCTAATTTGATCTTTTCTGCTGCTTGTGTCTACAGAAGCATTGCAAGGGCCAAGCTCTGATGGATCTGGTGTGTGAACACCTCAACCTGCTGGAGAAGGACTACTTTGGGCTGACCTTCCGTGATTCAGACAGTCAGAAGGTTAGAAGAGCTTGATTTACAATCATACTGATACTAATATGCAACTGAGCCACCCAGAAATGCTTTATTTTTATGTTTAATTTTACATTTTCAGTTTTCACTGATCTCACAGAAACTATAGCACACAGGCCAAATATTGTAAAAGACCTAAATTAAGAATGAGTATTATGTGTGAAGTGACACTGGTAGAATAGATCAGATGTAGATTTTTGTCAAGTAATCAATAGCATGGGTATTAAGCATTAGATTACACAGCAAAATAGTGCAGAATTGCAGAATTGCATGCCATGTAAATTAATTTTCCTCTGACTTGCTTGCTTCTTCATCCGCTCTCTCTCGTCTCTTCCCTATATGTATTTTCACTCACTTGAGTCGCAGCGCTCATCATAATGCACAGATCTGATTGGCAGAGTAGCGTCACATGTGATGTTTACACATGGGTTTGGTCCGTGAGTTTCCTGGGCCGCTAAATATGTACCATAAAGCCTAGAAACATTACATCAGTTTAAATAAACACTTAAAATTAAAAAGATCTCAGTAGTTTATCAGACGTTATGCTATCCGGACCTGGTCCTACAGTGGTCCTCCTAATAGTGACCTTTGCTGTACACAGTCCCTTGGACTTAAAAGTGTATAATGAATTAGTTTTATTTTGCTGTACACTTACAGTAATAGGTTGTAATTAAAAAAAACTGTGACAGTAACTTACTGGCCAGTAAAACCTAAAAAACCTACATAAAATTGATTAATAAATAATTAATAAATGAAATGACAAAAAATACCAGTGGACACATTCTTAAGCAGCTTTCTAGCACTTTAAGGTTCACACAAAGCAGGAGAAGGTTATAAGAAGACAGCAAAGCATTTTCAGGTAGTTGTTTTCTCAGGTTGTAATGTAGTTAAGAAGTGGCAGTTATTTGTGTTGTGCTGTTTTAAACTAAGCTTACAAAGTATCGAGGGGGAGGGTAGTCTGAATCTCTTGGGTAATAGTGAATTTGAAATTTTTCTGTTTTCTGTAGCACTGTAAAAGAATTACAAATGATAAATGCTGGCAGTATGTGCACAGTGTTTTTCTCAAGTGTTTTAAAGGCTGCTGACAAGCAGCAGCAAGTGTTGCAGCTGTGCTTGTGTGATTCTGAAAACAACTCTGGTCAGTGGTGTCGATCCTGGCTGGCTATCCGCTGGATACAGTGTGATCATTTTGATCTGCGGAATGGAAAAGCCTATAGCCACTAGTCTCTGTTCCATGTTTACATACTGGCACTACAGACCACCTTCAAATGTATTATCAGCAAAACTGAGAGAACAGATTCTCTGTGACCGCTTTACGTTTATTCACAGTGTGCGAAAATCTGCTGCCATGGGTGCTTTGAACCTGGGGGGCTTTACTCTGTCAGCGAGCATGGACATCTTCTGCTTTCTCAGCAAGCAGAAAACAATTGGAAACAGCACAGTTTCTTTTGTGCTGTCAGTGGGCCTGAATCATAACGTTTCAGCTGGATAGATACCATTACTGGCAACAGGATGCCTGTCTAATGACATAATAAGTAACGTAAACACTGTTGCCTGTAACCGAATGTTATGAACCAAATAGGTATGCAGAGCTAAGGTTATTGCATGTTTTTTTATAGACTCAGAAGTACTTTGTATTATAATTATACTTTTTTTTTTCATTTTAATAAGAGGCGTAAGGTAGCCTAGTATAGAGCTGTAAAGTTACAAAAAACAATAATTCTAATGAGAAGCTAGCAAATAAGAAGCCTGGTAGAGCTTAAAGACACATTAGTCAAGATTCAAGAAACCTAGCAAATAAGTAGGTCAACACAACACTGGAACCATTTTTTTTAACCGCTTATGTAGTTCACCTTATATATCCGTCTATCCACTTATGAACACAAAATGTATTTGGAGAGACCATGATGTCTGATCATGCTACCCACTTACACATACAAATTCTTCGTGGTACAACAGTGAAATTTGGGCAGCTAACACGTATGTCTAGAGGGTGTGAAAATGTGTGTTATTAGTATTATGTGATATTGTCCACTATCGTGGGAGATGGGGTGGAGTAATGGGGTGTTGAGATAGGGTACAGTAATTAAGGTTGAGTAAGGGGGCATTCCGGAGATAATGGGTAAAGAAAGGGGGCATTGAGGAGATGGGGCTGGGGTAATGGGGTGTTGAGGAGATGGGATGGAGTATTGGGGTGTTGAGATGGGGTGCAGTAATGGGGCTTTGAGGAAATGAAGGTTGAGTAATGGGAGATTCAAGAGATGGGGTGGAGTAATAGGGTGTTGAGGAGATATGGAGGAGTAATGGGGCATTGAGATTGTGAGTGAAGTAATGGGAGCGTTGAGGAGATGGGGTAGAGTAATGGGATGTTAAGGAGATTGGGTGGAGTACTGGGGTGTTGACATGGGGTGCAGTAATGGGGCTTTGAGGAAATGAAGGTTGAGTAATGGGGCATTCAGGACTTGGGGTGGAGTAATAGGGTTTTGAGAAGATGGGTTGGAGTAATGGGGCATTGAGATAAAGTGCACTGGGTATTAATAGGGGTTTTAATCTTTTATTATAAAATCTTTTATTTAAAAAATGCCATAAGTAAGTCAAGTCCCTGGTAAACATCAGAGTAATTTGCTGTGCTATTTTGAGATCCTTTAACAACAAAGCTACAGTATGTTACTGTGAAAATGTCTTAATAAATATTGTGGAATGGGAGATACAAAGATACAAAAGAATGCAAAGACTGACTAAATTTAACAGATGCTCTTATCCAGAGCGACATACAAGGTTATTCATATCACAGAGGTGGGCCAATGTAGCGTTAGGAGTCTGGCCCAAGGACTCTTATTGGTGTAGCGCAGCATAGTCACCCAGACCGGGAATCGAACCCTGCTCTCCCACATGGTGTTGTAACTCAGTGGCAGGTAGTGGTGTTATCTGTTGCGCCACACCAACCACAAAGGCCACCATTGTCTAATGGTGTCTAATGACTAAGCATATGGAGGTCAATTGTACATGCACACACACACACCATGTGCACACACCAAGTCTAAGCTTTAGCATTTTAGCAAGTTATTTTTGAAGTTAACATCTGAGGACACAATAGGGGAACAAACAGACCTCCTATGGTACACCAGAATGCGATGCGTTCAAAAGACCTGTTTATTCACTGCGGGACAGTGCGTTTTCCGTCTGGAGGGGACAGGGTAATTGTTTTTGAGAGAAGCAATTTGGGGGTAATTACGCCATTGGCAAGGATTAGATAAGTTAGCCAGATTCCAGTGGTGCTGCCAGGTGTTGTTTTCTTTTTTTAAAGGCTAATTAAGGCATTTTAGCTCGTCTCATCCTTGGGTAAAGCCTCAGTCACAGCGTTCATTTGACCGCTTGAGGGATGTAGCTTCTATAAGAAGTATGGAACCGAGAGGACTCAATATATCGAACGCTGCGCTTCCACAAGGCGTCCACATCAAACCAGTCGTAATCTTCCAGCTTTTCGCTCTGCGTTTCTTTTGTGACATTTGAACCGAATCGAGGCGATTGGAATGCAATTTCTCAGCCATCACAAAGTATATCAATCTCACGCCAACCAGGGGGGAAAGGCGCTCACTCTATCTATTGTTCTGCTGTGATATGTGAATGTGTTGCTGAAGAGAGAGGAGGAATAATCAGAGCTTTAGCCTCGGAGAACAGAGACAGAATGCCGGCTTGCTGATAATTGAGTGTTCTTCGCTTTTGGCCGGCCACCAAGGAAATTTGGGCAGATAATAGATGCTCAGTGCGCATCAAGGTATTTAAGCATGCTGATGAATTACCCCAGCTGTAATTGTGCCAGTGTACAGTGACTTCAGCTGTAGTAAGCAGCGCACGCTATTTACCCTTAACCTCGGGTCTGTTTTACGCGCTAGTGAGTTAAAGTCATTGAGTGTCGGAATTAAGCTCAAACTGACTAGGCGTCAAAAGATGAGTTTATAAAGGTCAGTGTGTTACCTGGAGCTACTCCAAGTCCCCACAAAATTAGACAACACTCCAGCATGCTGGGAGGATTAATTGGTAGGCAGTGCTTAGAATTTAGTTGCTGCAGTCTCAGGGGCTTTTGGGTAAGTGCTTCTTTCTCCAGCTTTGTATATTCCTCAGTGGGAAATGCGTTTATTGCATTGAAAATTGCACCATTTAGCGCCAAGAAGCTGGACTAATGCAAATAAAATCCACTCTGTTTACACACTATATAAGCGTTGGTCACCTCTTTAGTAAAGTGTGTGAGCATACCAGTCATTCCCCAATACATACAGTTCCTATATGGAAACTAAGTTGCTACAATTCCTTGTTTTTGAAGTGTGAACACATTTGCATGTACTTCCTTTTCAGACTCTGCTGAATTTTTATAACTAGTGTTTTGGCCTTTGACTGCTTTTTGAAAGAGGCAAAATACAGGGCAGCCAATCAGAACAGAGCTAAGCTGTTACTGTGAATAGCTAAGCGAGTAAAAGATGACCCAATTTCCAAAAGGCATGGAAGATAAAGATGAAACATTTCTTTAATATTTTAAGCTGGATAACTTCTAATGTCCATCTTTAACAGTTTTCAAACTAACAAAAAAGGGAAAAAATTAAAAAAGCCTGAAGCAAAAGCTTGGGCAGTCTGTATGGTCGGTACTTAGCAACACCCCCTCTGGCAAGTATCACAGCTTGATAACACTTTTTGTAGCAGCTCAGAGTCAGTTCTTGTTTGGTGGAGTTTAGCCCATTCTTCATTGCAAAGGTACTTGGGCCGTCTTGCTGCACTGCTCTTTTCAGACCTATGCACAGATTTTTAAGGATAGTGGTTTAGGTAGTGGGACTGTAAGGGGTCATAGCAAAAACATTTTGCTGCCTATTTAGTTAGTCCATTGTTGACTTTAAGGTGTGTTTAGGATCTTTAGTCCATTCTTTTTTTATCTTCAACCTTTTTACAGACCCTTTTTATAGCAATTCAGTAAAGTTTTTACAAATCTTTGAAATCCTTTGAACCCCTAGGAAACTAAATCTCAGTTAAGAGGGCTCAGGACCCTCAGTCCTGTCCTCAAGTATGTCTTATGAATATCTTAGTGAAGTCCCCAAAGAAATATCTGCTGTATTTCACCAGTGTTGCTCTCCTTTCAATGTAGAATGGGCAATCCTAAAAGTGGGTCAGTTTTACGTCAGCATGCCCCTGACCAATCACAAGGCTAACATGGCTCCGCCCTCTCTTCAAGACGGAGCAACTCTGGAGAGCTAAAGCTAAACCTGGCGAGATAAAGCTTGCATGTCTCTCCTCACGTCTAGTGCCTAGCACCTCTCCGCTTCACTACAGAATGTAGCGTCTGGGTGCCAGGATGGATGAATGGATGGATGGCGCAGCACCATTCCTGAGAAGTTACGCAATTATGACTCAAAAGCGGAGACATGGGGCACGCGGGGCAGATGTTTCCCCAGTTGCATCGTGTATCGTGGGCTAGTACCTCAGTTACACATATCAAAACCTCAGTAAACCCTAAAAATCTGTTAAATTACAGTATTTAAACAAATTTAATTTGCCCACGATAGACATTTAATACATAGCACATTTATTAGAATTTTAAGACCACACTTAGACCATTCTCAGAGAGGTCTGATAAGTGCATTTAGTCGATTTAGAGTCTTTTATCATATTTCTGCTTTGGGTTTTCTAGTTAACCTTGCTGAACTTTCAATGGCTTTAATAATGATTAATAATAATATGTTGTACAATATAGCATTTTTATTTAAAGTAATTCACTTAGGATGAGCGTCTATATAAAGGCTGTTGTGCTCAAACTACCCAAACACTTCACTACATCACAGGAAGAATCAAACATGCCAGATTTATTACCAGATTAAATCGAATTTATTTTGTATCTGATCCAGCCTTTACAGCTGCCCATTGCTATGCATCTACCATCTCTAATTAGTGGGTCTTTTTTGCCAAAAGAGAGAGCAGTAGGAGAATTTAAAATTTGCATTATCATTATACAAATTGCCATCCAATCACTGTCGATTCAGCAAGACAGTACAATTTAATTATTTCGGGTTTTTTTACTATTTAATTATTTTATTTATATTTAGTACAGTTTTTTTTTCTTGAGTAATTAAGTTTAATGGCTCTAATTGAACGTAAAGTTAAAGCAGTGATTAGTGAGAGCTTCCAAAGAAAGGTGCCTTATATATAGACAGCAGTTTCATCTTCTAAGCAAAAGCTTTCAGTTTGTGAAGGCGGCTGATATCTGATATTGGAAATGAAGTCTGCATTGCTGCAGTACACATTCTGTTGATTGGCTGTGATCTCCGCTGATAGGCCAAGCGCAGTGAAGCTAATTTGGGAGCACTGTGCGAAAAAAGCAGATGCTGAGATTTGCATTCATCCCCGCCCGCTGGATTCTCTCCGCGGAGCAGAGGAGTGCGCTTCTTCCCCTGAATTAAAGCATATGGAGAGGCCTGCACCGGAAACACTCCATGCAATTAGCAAGAGACTGAGAATCAAAGGCAGCATAGTGCATATTAGCCGCGTGTTAGACACACAAGCATTGATGTGAAATCTCTGTTCTGTTTTGCAGAATTGGCTGGACCCCTCCAAGGAGATCAAGAAGCAAATGCGAAGTGAGTGATTGGCAGGTTGTGATTTGATACATATGTAGGCATACACGTACACACACTCTCATAAAATGATAGGAAAGGGAACACACATACATATACTCTGATATGCCAGGTTTTTAGATACATAGAAATGGGTCAGACTAACCGTGATATTGAATGCAAAAGTGAGCATTTAAGTGTGTCTACAGACACCACTTTTACAGGGGCTTTGAACATGGCTTAACCCTTTAAGATTACAGATATACAGCTATGTCCATAAGTATTTGGACAGGGGCTTAATGGACACCCCCTCAGTGGATTACTAATGAAGCAATCTAAATGTAAAGTGTAGTCAGTGGTAATTTTAGGGGATTAACAACTGTTACACCAACTGTTTAGGATTTATAGCCAAGTTCCTCCATTTCTGCAGACCTAAACAGTTTCGTGGTCAGGTGTGACCTGTTGTTTCAAGATAAATCAATGAGATCAAGTCAAGAAGATGTCAATGCATATGAAGGACACCATCAATTGGCTGGGGAAAGAAAAACAAACCTATTAGAGACAGAGCAATACAATTTGATACATTCTTTAAAAAAAGGAATGCTCTGGTGAGCTTAGCAACACCAACGTAGATATACAGAGTTCTTTCCGTGGTAGAAAAAACCCTTCACAACATCTAGTCAAGTCAAGAGTGCTCTTGAGGAGGTAGGCGTATCATTTTCAAAATCTACAGTCAAGAGATTCCTTAATGAAAAAAACATAGAGGATTTACTTCAATATGCACTTTAATAACCACTGGTAACACTCAAGAACTTCCCAGTTCTAGAATAGGATTCTTTGGACAGATAAAATGAGTATTACCTTGAGTATGGAATTTTTAGGGTCAAACATATCATCTGTCAAACATGGTGGAGTCAGTATAATGGCATGTATGGCTGCCAGTAGAACTGGGTCACTGATGTTTATTGAGAATGACTTCATAGAAATAAGATAAATTCTCATGATAAATTCTCTGCTCATATTCAGCCAAATGCTTAAAAACTGGTAAGATGACACTTCACAGTACAGTTGGATAATGACCCAAAGTATACTAGCTCAGCTCACCTGACCTCAACCCAACTGAGCAAGGACAAAAGAAGCTTTTGGTGATATCCATGGGTTCCAGGATTCAGGCAGTCGTTTACTGGTTAATGCAGCATGTTTGTTGAACTCCCTAAAGCTGAAAGTCGCCTTATTTCAAATCTTTTAAGATGATGTACAAAAGCAAAATTACAAATATTATACCACTGTCTAGATACATATGCATGTGAGTATATGTTAAGGAAAGATCTTGTTTGCTGCTCTGTCATGATCTTAATCTTGATCTTGATCTTGAACTAGCTCCACCTTGCTAGTATGCAGTTTGTGCTGATAGACAGTTATAACCTCTTCATCAGTGGACAAATTCTGAACACAGGACCATTGTTGTCTGGATATTTTTGGTTGATAAACTGTTCTTAACCTAGCAAGGACAATGAGGTGTGTAAATGCCCCAGCAACACTGCTGTGCTTGATACACACTTTAACATGTCAGTGGGACTGCTGTATTGAGATGGTCCATGCTCCACACAGCATCTGGCCAACGGCGGTCTCTTTCCACTGATGGATGGGGTAGAGGTGAGCTGATAAGCTGTACAGCAACAAATAGGCTTCAGACAGCAATTGTAAACCCACAGTGCTCCCATATGTAAGTGTTTCTGATAAAATGACCAGTGAGTGTATTAACTAGAAGCTCAGTGTACATACAAATATTTAGAAACCTCTTCTGCACCTTTCGCTGTGCTCTCTACAGTATTCTGTGAGAGACTGAGCTACACGGACACTTCAATTTGGCCTTTCGATGCTGATTTTCCTGGGAGAATGACTAGGCAGTAACTCAGGCATGTAAAGGAGCCTCATTCTCTCTGACCTTCACTTTTATGAGGTGGCACAGGGCTGTGTTGTGCGCAGATCTTCGAAGGGAGGGGTGCGGGGGGGAAACGTTTTTATTATATCACTCAGCCCCCTGAGCCTGCATGTGAAATGTATTGAACCAATTTTAAGCTCCTTTCACCTTGTGTGTGTGTGTGTGTCTGTCTATGTCCTCAGCTTCTCCCTGGCATTTTGCCTTCGCTGTCAAGTTCTACCCTCCTGATCCCTCTCAGCTTATGGAGGACATCACCAGGTAGGAGAGTTACACTGCACCGGTCTAATGGCAAATATGTCATTCTGCGTATTTGCCACTATTGGTCGCATTAAAGAGGAATAGTTTGGCTATTTTTAGTGTGCCAGAAGACTGAAGAGAAAGGACGTTCTAACTGTACCAGTGACATCTTTGTCCATGTTTCAGATGCAGAAGAAACTCACCTATTAAGAATCCAAGCAGCAGCATGACTCTCTCATTTAGGCTTTCTCATTCACTAGCTATTTCAAAGTGAATCCACAACATCTGCTAAGACAACTCCTTCAAACTCACAACAGAAAGGCAGTCTGACCAAATGGGAATACAGAACCAGCTACAGGTTTTAGTAGGTAGTTAGTCAATTCTCATGAGTGCCTAAGTCTCTAAGACTGGTTAATAATATTTTTCATTAGAAAAAACACTAAAATCTAACTGACTCACATTGTGTAATAGCTTAGCATGCCTTTAGCATGTGATGCTAAGTGTAAAGTAAATATTTAAAGTGCATTTTTCTAATAAAAATGTCAGCATTTTGGCATGTCCCTGTTGATTGACACCTCATTTGAGCTGACTATTGAAAGTCCACTTTTTAGTTTATATTAACATTAGAATTGCCTTTCTTTAAGTTTATGCATATATTTCTTAAGTCACAGCATTTTCTGGTGTCCTTAGTCCCAGTAGGCCCTCTAACAATTTAATTTCTCCCCTTGTAGAAATAGTTAGTTTTAATTTAGTTTAATTTTTTTGACATGCAAGTCTCTTTAGCTGCATGGTTTGAAAAGTGGTAGGAATATTCTATCTATTTAAATATATTTATGTTTAAACTAATCTTAAAATCTTCAAATATTGTGAACACATGCAATTAATTGTTAGTATAGCAATTAAAAAATCTAAAGTTTTAGTTGCATCTTAAATGGTTTAGGACTTTTGGCGGTAGTATAGGTCTTTCATATAAGGTGGAATGAAGAATTAAAATAAGAAGCTCAGCTAAAGAAATCTCAATATCTCCAAAACTAGACTGCAAGATGTCAACATTTGTTCTGAATGTTTATATTGAGAGCTGGAAAATTAGATTAGAGGCTCTTTGACTGCGTGACTGTTCCCCTTTAAGGCTTAGAGGTGGCTGATATCTCAAAGAAAACACCTTGTTATTTTGTGTACCTTAGTAGTATTTGAGTTTGTGAGGCAGTGATAGTGTTTTTCAGGGTTTGACTTTGATTATTTCTTTTTGCTTATCAATCTACACCTGCTTATGTGAAATGTCTCCAGTTAGGATGGATAATAGTATTCCTGTGCTTAAAAAGAACTGAAAACTGTTGATACTGTTCAGACATGCTTCTAATAGAAGCCACTGAGAAGATGATTCAGCATCTGCTTATTGACATGAATTATAAGTTCATATTTTGAGTGAGGTTTATGCCACAGGTTTATGCTGGAAGCAGGTAGAGTGTACGTTGTAAAATGTGGGAACATTCCGTTAAGTTTAGTTTTACTTAATGCAACTGAGATTTTGGTATTTGACAGATCTTTTATATAATTACTTAATCTAATGAATTATGCATATCTGCAGAATTAATTCTGCATAAATGAAATCTAATGGAGTCCAATCTTGATGTCAGTGGTGTAAAAAATGCAAATGTAATTTGCCTGTTTGCTCACTATTGCTTTGTCTCAACCAAGTGGGTGCTCTAATGTAGGGTAATAGTTTTAGTACATTGTTAAATCTGCGGTATAAAATTGTGTAAATATAAGCATAAGAAGTCGAGTAAAGATATTAGATGGCTCGTCAAACATGGATCACTCTGTACTACTAACCTCATTTGCCATGCCTGCACTGCCAGTAGTTATGCCACAGCTAAGTGTATTTGTTAGCTTGATGTATTTTGTGTGTTTTACCAATTTATTGTTGTCCTGTCTTTTTGTTGTTATTTATGCTCATTTATGGCATTTATGGAATTAATGGAACAATACAAATGGTCCAATGCTACTTAGAGCATTAGAGCCTCTCACTGACACTCTTCTTGGACTTGGACTCTTGGACTCTTACTGAACTTTCTTCATCTTGTTCTTTTTCTCAAAGGTACTACCTATGTCTGCAGCTGCGTGATGACATCTTGTCCGGTCGGCTCCCCTGCTCATTCGTCACCCATGCTCTATTGGGCTCCTACACCGTGCAGGCTGAGCTTGGAGACTACGATCAGGACGAGCATGGCTCAGATTACATCAGTGACCTCCGCTTCGCTCCCAATCAGACCCGGGAGCTCGAGGAGAGGGTCATGGAGCTCCATCGTACCTACAGGTTGTTTGACACATTGTCTGTTACACATCCATCATAAGCCATGAACATGTTTCCATTGCGACTGCTCATTCAGCCTTTAGCAGTTTGGACATCCCTTTTTTTAGTCTTTAATGGGTAAAGATGGCTACTGGTCATAGTGACATATGCCACAGATAAAGTTATCAGTTATTAACCCCGTAGGCCCTGTATGTAAGCACACATTTCAATTTATCACTCATTACTACTTTGCTGTTATAGTTAACCTTTCATAGGCCCTAGAATAGAACCCTGTGGAACTTCACAAGATATGCTAGATCAGATAAAGCACTAGTTTCAGTTTTAGGATTAATAACTTAATAATAATAAACCTAGTGTTCAAGAGATGCCTCAAAAACACAATTAATAATTTTTCTTTGCATTATTGTTGTGCTCCGAATCCGAACATGCTATTAATTTCTTAGTGTACGTAATGTGCACCTAATAAACCCCCTATGGAACCTTTGGGGTCTTCCATCTCAAAATACATATGTTGACATAGACACCATCAAGTTGTTCAGCATCTGTCACTCTAGTCTGTGCTGAACCAGTGCCAACTGACTCTTTGACTCCTACTGAGTCAGAAAGTCAATAAGCCACACAGCTGGGGTCTTAGTGATTGGTGTGTGGTGTTGAAGCTCCTCGGGCAGAGAATGAGTTCTCTGTTCCTAACCCGAACTGAAACACACCTCCCGGCTTTCGTATTTATTCTGTTATCAGCAGTGCCGAATGCACGACTTCCTGCTGTTTTAATCCATGACTCATTTTATCTCATGTTTCAGGGGAATGACTCCTGCTGAGGCAGAAATGAACTTCCTGGAGAATGCCAAGAAGCTGTCCATGTACGGGGTTGACCTGCATCATGCAAAGGTACAGCAACAGAGCCATATGTTAATTAGGATCTGATTCTGTTCTCCAAGTTAAATCCTCTTTCATGTTACATACAGTAATTCGGTGCTTTGAGGTCTGACAACAGTAACTGTGATGGTCAATTTCCATTGAATAGTATTTGAATATTCATACGAGAAAACATGCTATATTGTCAGTAAGAAAAAAACATAGGAAGGTTTAACATTGGTATGTTATAAGGATTCCCAAATTTCTTCATACTTAGAAGAAATGTCTCAAAACCTAACAAATATTATGAGACAATATACATTCACACAGCTATCAAGTCCTGCTCACCCCACATGGATTAAGAGGGAGGTCTCAAAAGTGTCACAAAAGTCACTCATGGAACCTGAAATATCCCAATGACACGGCGAGTGCTTAGACAGACCATTAAAGCTGTGCTTTATAATGTGTTACTCTAGCCACAAGTATTTTTCATGAATCATTTGCTGGTCATAGTAACGAAATATGACATTATAAGACATCTAGATAACAGATTGACAGTTAAATCTCTGAGACACAGCAGTTTCAACTCATACTAAACTGTGATAATCATGTTAGAGTGTTCCAGTGACCTTAAATATTGCTGTTCGCCATATTCATGGATTAGTAATGCATTATGCATTTGTCCTCTCTCCCCTCACTAATGCCTGAGTTAGGATTCAGAAGGGATTGACATCATGCTGGGGGTATGTGCCAACGGCCTGCTGATCTACCGTGACCGTTTGAGAATCAACCGCTTCGCCTGGCCTAAGATCCTCAAGATCTCCTACAAGCGGAGTAACTTCTACATAAAGATTCGCCCAGGAGAGGTATCCTTAGCTTCCAACTGATTTTTCTGCTTTGCCTTAGTAAAAATATTTTCACCCTCCAAGTAAGCAAACTAGAGATTGTCAAATTGTTGTGGCGAACAAATGGTAGGACAACAAGAGCAGTCAAATGTTTCAACATAGACTGATTTTCACTGATTTAGTCCATTTGCCTTGTGCCTGATCTCATTAACAACATTTACATGTACACAATAGCTCAACTAAGTTCTTACTCTGTCTGTAAAATTGCACAGGACTAAGGCATTTAGTAAAGGAGCTGTATACAGGAGCTGTATAAAGGATTAGAGAAAAGATTTATAATATCATCTTGATAACATCTTGATTGATGCACTGACATGTTTTCATATATATAAGAGTTTTCTGCCTTTTAAAAAACATATTTTTCTTTTTCCATTTAAATATCTAAAATAATCCATTTGCTTCCCTCCTCCCTTTGTGCTGCGGGTGTTTGTATAATGTAGATGCGATGCACTTTTAAGCAATCAGTGGAACTTTGTGAGGGGGGCATTAAAACAGTATTAAAACAGCCACTTGGTGGTAAAATGCTGTCATCACACGTTACTACTAGGAGTTGTGGACCAGTCTAAAAGTTTACATGTTCAAAACTACCTTGAACAATCTGTCCAAGGAACTGTTTCTACTTTTATTTGGGGGGCGTTGGAAGTCGCCAAGAAAAACATCAGCCCAAAAATCTTCTTTTGATCACTGTCTGAATTGTCAAAAGATGTGACCTGACTGGCTTGCCAATCGCTCATCGAGTTTAAAAAAACATCTTGCATGTTAAATATCTGGACCTGTCAGTGAGTCGAAATCCTATAGTGTGAAAAGTGTCACAACCAGATTATGACTGCCAGTGAGTGTGGTGTCACACTCCAGCCAATGGGAACGCAAGGAGAGAGGAAAGCGTGTGTTTTTGTGACCAAAGGGGAGCAGACAGACTCATCTACAATTTTTCCTGGACTGGTCGTGTAATGTGTGACCTGCTGTTGTTGAACAGTCGTGTAGTGTGCAAACCACATCGACTTAAACATTCACCATTACAACAGATCGAGTCGTGTAGTTTGAACAGTACAGCGACCTGACGACTCTACAAGTTGTGTAGTGTGGTTCGAAGCCATAAGTGTAACTGAGCTGGGGGCTTTGTTGGACTATGAGAATATAACTGTGGTGTTTACATCAGAGTAGCTTATGTTAGCCAATGTTTAACCATTGGTGAGTGTGTTAACATAGTAATCATCTATTTTATTAGGCACCCCTTATTTGTTGCTGCGCGATTCATCAGCACTCATTTACCCTGTCCATCAGTGAAAAAAACACCTTGTAGCCTTACCTTGTAGCACCTTGTTTCTGTGTTGGAGACGTTTTTACGTATCTTGCGGTCTACTCTTAGGCTAAATTTGCAAGGATAGCCTGACCTGGCCTTGTTTGCACTTGCTTTACTTGTAAATTATTTTACGGACAGTGGAACAGCTGATTTCTAACTGTTCTGAGAACTTTTCAAATCCCTTCCCAGGTTTAGGCTGCGTTCACATTACCTGAATCAAATCAGATTTTTTTTGTCTTTATGTGACACAGATCTGATTTTTGTCAAGGCTGTGTGAACATGTCAAATCAATATATATTTTTAATTAGATTAGATTTTAGAGTTCATATGTGCTTCTAGATCGGATTCATATCTGATTCATGGGCATGCATCATTAATGTAAACTCATGTAAATTAATGTAAACTCAGTTCAGATTTCATGCGTTGTTTTGCCTGTACACATTGCGCTTAGTGCTGCCATCATCAGCCAGCACTGGCAGCGTGGAAAAACGCATTGGGGGAAAGGAGGCGTAAAGGTGATGACATGCATAGAGCTCACTTACATTTATGAATGTGAACTGTCAAGATCTGAGCAGAGCAAAAAATCTGAATTGATTAATGAGGCTTGTGAACATAGCCTCATATGCATCCACAACCTCCTTTCTAAAGGCCTCAAAGAGCTCTGTCGATCTCGCCATGGTGAGCCCACTCACAACAATCAAGAGCAAACCAAACTAAATGTCTGAGGTTTAAATAGCTCCTCCACAATCCTCTTTAACCATGTTCCAATCATCTGCAGCTGATGTTCATTTATATGCAATTTTATAAATAATGATATTTCTTCAGTGAAGAGCAAATTTCTACATGTTATAAAATATTTTAAAAGACAGCTTTAATTGGATATCCTGATTTTTTCACATGGCTGTGCATGGTAGGTGTTTCAGGTCAAATGAACAGCCATGAGGGACTATACACCTAAGGTCTTCACTCACCTTTACACCTACCTGTGCTAATGTGATGTGACAGTAAACTTGATTTGATTTGATGCCAGGTATGAGGTAGGTTCTGTCTGCAGCTTTCGAACCAAAACAAGTACAAGCATTGCTTTTTAGTCTCATTTCGTCCAGGCTTTGTGGGAAAGAGATGGTAATTTATTCAGGCAGTTATGCATTAATGCAGCTGATGTGCATGTCAATAAGGCTGGGGCGGGGGACTTCTCGATTTGTGCAGCCCTGTGGGTTGTTTCAGACTCTTTCTTCCAGTGTGTCCTGCTGCTGCAGTCTGGCCTGGACGTAGCTTCCGAGTGACAGGCCTGGTGATGGCTCTCTGGCAGAACAGAGACACACAAAGGGCCTGTGAGATACACACATAAAGAGCTCCTTCAGCTGCTCCACCACAGCTGCAGCAATGCCCAGAAAAGGAATGGGATGGACAAATTTAGAGCGCTGCCCAAAATGCCATGCTCCTGTTTATCTTCTCTGTCTGAAAATAGGCGCGTGTTTGTCTCCTAGCTCAGCTCCATTCAGGAATCTCTCCCGCAGATCACAGGACTAGAGTTTAAGACCCAGATTAATTTTAATTAGGCCCTGGAGCAAGCTGAAGGGGCTGTGCAGTGTTCGTTAAATTAGCAAAGGGATTCACGGGTACAGTGCAGTTTAAAGAGTATAAAATGACCCTCTCAAGGACAGAGGTGCATCACCGCTTAGCTACATTTTTGGGGGGGATCTTTCTCCTGTCTGTGTCAGAAATTATGTCTCCATCATCCAATCAATGCCTACACAGTAAATCATCTGTTAAAGTAATAGTTTAGCGAAAAATCAAATTAACATGATTTATCACTTAAACCAGATGCAGTCGGTTTGCCAAGGCATGCTTGGCAAACATGTCTTGGCTGGTTGACTGCATCTAGTTTAAGTGATAAATCATGTTTATTAGATTATTCCTTTTGTCAGTATCACTATATCAGCCTTAGCAACACTGATATTGCAGGTGGCTGCACTGTGCAAGTGAGCCTCTAGCCAAGCACTATTCACTAAGAGCTGTCTGACCAACCTCATGCTCCAGATGAGTTTCTGTGGCCGTGGATGAATCAAGACATTTACATCATCATGGGCAGTGACCTCAAACACACATCCGTGGAATTGGAATTGATAAAGCAGGCTAACATTAAGCATTAACATTGAGAAACCAACTAATTTTATTGAGCGGTCACATATCTAACCCGGAATTCTGCCCAAAGCGTTTTGATGGCTTGGAAAAGCATCTGATCAAGGTGCAGCTTGCTAAGCAGCACTAATTTAAATATATTTTGCATTTATTTTATTAACTTTAAAAAGCTGCCAGTTTCACATTTGTCTAATTAAAGAGATGCAGTGCAGTGTGTACATACACTATGGTTTCACTGTGACTGAGGGTGTACTTTCTACAGCTTTTTAAAGTTAGGTTGATATTGAATCTGTCCAATATAATCACCATATGATATTATGTTCCTATCACATAGCTCTAATGTAATCCTTCCATTTTCCTTCTCCAACAGTATGAACAGTTTGAGAGCACCATTGGTTTCAAGCTGCCCAACCACAGAGCGGCGAAGAGGCTGTGGAAGGTCTGCATCGAACACCATACTTTCTTCAGGTAAACTCCCAAGCAGGGTTCCTAAACCTTGTCTTGTTCCTTTAGGACGTTTTGACTGGCCTCTGTCAATACACCCTAGGCTCTTTGTTTGACTCTGAATTGTCAGACGCTCACCCATCCTCCTTTGAGACACTGCTTATCCTCAGGTGTGGTTAAGTTAGACTGTGTGATCAAAGGACTATCCTGCTGAATCCTCCCTGGCTCTAAGCATGAGCCGTTTCTCACAAAACTTGTTTTTTCTCTCTCTTTCTCTTTCTCTCGTTCTCTCTCCCTTTCTCTCTCTTTCTCTCTCCCACCCAAGTCTGTTGTTCAGACTTGCATCTACGTGATTGTCTCCCTAGCCTGGAGCACTTATTGAATTTACAGTGTGAGGTAGAGAACAGCACAGTCTTTATTAACACCTCGCTTCAAGAGAGAAAGATGGTTGCTGTAGGAAGGAATGTTTCCATTCAACTCCTGTGTTTTGACAGAAAATTTAAAATGTGGTCTTTTTGTATTTGCTTACTTTTTTAATTTAATAAATTTAATAAATTAAATTAACAGCTGTTGTACTGATTTCTAAAAAGGGGAGTTGTGTCTCTATTGTTACTATTTCAGGCTCTGCATGTCGGCTGTTAACTTTAGGGAAGCGGGCATGAGCTGTTCGGTTGCACCACAAATCCCTATGTGTCTTAATTAGTAACAGCTAACTAATGCGCAGTCTAGAACCTGGTGTACATTGCCTGGAAACAGGGATGGCAACCAGCACAGATATCCTACATTCTATGGAAAAAAGTGGGAAAATAACGTAGTGCGATTCACACTCACAATTTTGGTGAAAGAGCTCCGGTTAATGCAGATTGATGCTCTATGTAGGTACAATGTAGATCGGTTATTAGCATAATTTGATCTTGCCTGAACCGAAATCGAGCATAGATAGCCACATCATAGATATCTTAAGTGTCTAGCCTGTCTCTTAACAACCAACGGTAAAAACGATTCCTGTAATCCGGCTCAAAGCGTTCTGAAGAAGCCAGATTTTGGTTGTCAACGTTTCTGTCGATGGTTTCGTTGGTGCCGGCTCCAGGCAAACCTGACTTTAGTAAACACTTACATTACAATTAGCCTACATTTGAATGTATGCACAGCTTGTGCAACCCGATCCTTGTCAATGTTGACAGGATTGTGTCACTTTCATGCTCAGTGATCCCTCGTGTTACCACTTCCCAAAGATGTCTGCTAAATTCCAAGCCAGTGACTGGGAATGCCAGTCATCATCACGCTGGCAGTAGCCGTTAGTAGATGGGTAAATTGTGCTGATGAAGGCACACTGCACACACTGTAGTACACCAGTCTGCAAAGTATTAGAAATCACAAGTAAATACATTCCTTTTACATTCTGCATCAATGTGTTCAGGTCTGCATCTTGACTTGTGTTGATATCAAGAAATGAAAAACATGCCAAAATGTTTCTTTCTGCAGATCCTAAGAAAATAAGTATTTTTCTTGCAGACTTTCTTGTAGCTTACAACCACGAATGTGAAATTGGCTGAATGTTTAGAACCTACAATTTCCACTGAATTGCTCCCCTTGTCAGATCCACCAGGAGTTGGTGACCTTCCTTAGGCTGTGTGATGATAGCTTCAGCCGTCAAATGCATCAGCAATTGCTTATACTGTAGATCCCAATTTTTAGGAATAAAACTGGTGTATGACCGCAGTAATACGCGTACGTACAACTGTAGCAACTGTAGCACACCACTGACAATATATCTTGGTATAGCACAACCACGGGTGTATTATTATAATTATTCCACAGTTCTGTTGCTGATACTTAGTATT
Source organism: Salminus brasiliensis (assembly GCF_030463535.1). NCBI lineage: Eukaryota > Metazoa > Chordata > Actinopteri > Characiformes > Bryconidae > Salminus > Salminus brasiliensis. The sequence continues at coordinate 8,914,538 of NC_132898.1, forward strand.
AGAGACACGCAGTGTCCACCCAATGTTCTGATGTTTGTAGACATCCCTTATAATCAATGCATTCAGCTACTTTAAGTTGCACCCACTGCTGACACAGCTTGTCTAGTCCTTGTAGAGAGGTTTTGTAATGCAGTAGGAATCTCTGGAGCAGATAAACATGAACCTATTGGCACCATGCCTAATGCAAGCCATGGGCTAGAGGAGTATAAAGCCTCCCAGCATTGAGCTGTGGAGCAGTGGAACTGTGTTCTCTGGAATGATGCTGCTTTATTCAAAACTGTTGGGCTGAGTTGAGGAGTTGTGGATGGGGTAGGGTGGGGGTGACAGCAGTGCTCCAAAAATTAAAGGAAAGCTTTACCTGGACAGTAGAGACAATTACTCCAACAAAAAGCAGAATCTCTTGTAATACCCTTGATTTCAGAAGATACAATGAATGAGCAGGTGTCCCAAATACTCTGTGTAGATACTCTATCTATCCATCCACCCATCCATGCATCTATCCCTATCCCTAACCAACGAGCCAACCAGTGATATTGCACTTATAGAATGACAGTCATTGCACGGCCAAACTAAGAGTAATATATTTATTTTTTTTCCTGTTATTGGACTCAGGGTGTCTGCTCTGTTATACTTACACTACCTCACCTACTTTTACAGCATCTGTCCAAAATGTTGTAGGTACCTCATCCAGCTGAAATTAAGGGCACAAAATGGGAGTTTCTTTCCCCTTTGCTGCAGTAACATCCCCTACTCTTCTAAGACAGCTGGACACTAGATTCTACTACATTGCTGTGAGAATTTGATTGTATTCAGCCTCCACTTCAGCTCTCTACCTCTAGCCGACGTAAGAGTAATGACCTTAGGCCTAAATGCAGCTGCTCAAGAGCATCCTGTTGGCAGTGCTTTTTTGATGCTGTGTGCTAACTGAATATTAAAATATAAAAGTAATAAAATATTTCCCTCCTGATGTTAACCATTGTGTGCATGTGATGTCCTTTTCCCCAGGTTAGTGTCTCCAGAGCCTCCTCCAAAAGGCTTCCTGGTCATGGGCTCCAAGTTCAGGTACAGCGGTCGGACACAGGCGCAGACCCGGCAGGCCAGCGCTCTAATCGACCGGCCCGCTCCACACTTCGAACGTTCCACCAGCAAGAGACACCTTCTCTCCCGCAGCCTGGACGGCGGTTGGTACACTTTCCATTTGAATCATTCTTTTCTGTATTCAAGCAATTCATTTCTTCAGAACTGATTGTATTTGGGCCAAGGTAATTTTCGGAGTACCAATTTTCAACCTTATTCTCAACCCTTAGCAAAGCCGCTGTTTTGCCAGCAGGCAATTAAGGCTGTTGAATTAAAAATGAATTGACCAAATAGACGTGCATCCCTGAGGTTCTGCAGAAAGCAAAGCTCATTAAAGTTTTAAGGTCACTAAACACAAATTGCTCACCTTGTTGTCAATACTAGCTGGAAGCTTGGTGTTTTAAATGCGTGTTTATAAGGGCTGTTTCTTGCCCAGTGTTTTTCAGATCCATCATTTGATGCATTTGTCTATTTTAAACGAACAAGAAACTTACCAAATTACCTTCAATTCCTCTCTTGTATAACTTTAGAGTAGCTCAGATTTGTTAATGTAGTCACTACATAATAAGGCTTAGCATGTAGTATGTTTCGGAATTACGAGGGTTTCTATGTTAAGTATAGGTCACATGTTTTAAAGGTGTTTTGGTTAGATAGACAGTAGGGGTGTAACGGATACAAAAAGTCGGTTTGGACCTCATGATACACTATGATTACAGTACAGTGGGGGCGAGCAACAAAAAACGAAAGCTGAGCTACAAAAAGACTATGAAAAGGCCTGAGCTAGAAAAAGGCTTCCCGCAAGGGGGATGTGCCATAAACTTTTTCATGAAAAGACCCTCTTCTATTCACTTTTACTCAGTATACTGTTCTTCTACTCAACAATAAATAATTATATTTATAAATAAAACGCTGACTTTTGTTTGTTCTGTATGTAGCGCTAATATTTAGCATCAACACGTTGATAGAGTTCACTAATATTTAGAGTTGTTGTGTAACACTCACTCTACCATTTAAGATGATCTTAAGACTATGAAGTTATGAAGCTGGCTGGTCAGATCAGCAGTACTGTCAGTATTGATTTCAGTAGTGTAATTGGTTACTGGTTAATAACCAGTCCCTGCAGACAGAGGGGGTGTTTCTGACCTATAGTCAGCAGTAGAGAATTCGCAATGTGGCAAAGTGAAGCGAGTGACTCGGGTGTCCGAACGGCCGAGTCGCTCGCTGTCTTCAAATGCAGACTGAAGACCCACCTCTTCCGAGAGTACTTGGGCGATTAGAGTACTATGGTCACCTTATTGTCTTGTGTTTAGTAATGTCTAAGCTTAGAGGTATCCTTTAAATTATTAGTCTATTCTAACTAGCTAAGGTTCTTCTTAGGTAAATAGCAAAGCACTTTGCAAGTCGCTCTGGATAAGAGCGTCTACTAAATGCCATAAATGTAAACGTAAATGTAAATGTGAAGTTTAATACAGGTATGTGCCTGAAGCATGGTCACACGTGCGCAGCACAGGTCAGGAGCACATTGAAAGTGAGGCGAACTGGTTTCCGGAACTTCATCTTTGCACATACCCACAGCGTACTGAGGGTTCTCTGTGGGACTGTGCACACTAACCCATGACCCCCATACCATCACACATATTGGTAAACCCCTAATATTTAGAATGCACTTTTCAATGTATTTCACCATTAAACTTTGCATCAGCTACATTGGTTCTCTTAGCTGTTTGTCTGTTGATGAACTGCAGAGTTCTCCCGGCCGCTCTCAACCATGGGTATGCCCCAGGACGCCCTGTCCCAGAAGAGTGAGACACAGTGTTTCTCAGGAGATGAGCAGGAGGCAGAACCTGACCTTAGTCTGGACCAGGACCAGGACCAGGACCAGGACCAAGATCAAGAAGATAGTAGTGTGACCACACCCACAAGGAAGAAAGACATTAAGGTAAGACTCTTTTATTATTTTTGTCATACTTATATGTTTGGACAGTGTCTCCAGAGAAGTGCATGTGAGACGTTCAGAGTAGCGTGAAGAGCACTTGTTTTTAGGGGGGTTTTGATGTTCCTGTGGCCTGAAATCTAAACCCTACAAATATAGATAACTTTGTCACAATTTACAATATTGTAAGTTACTTTTGTGTAATTACGTATTGGAATTCCACATCTTGTTAAACTGATGTAATTGTTTACCTAAATTCCTCAGCTTCCTGCTTGTATAAAATGGTTTGAGGGCTATCAGGACAGTACTAAGCGGTACACAGAAGCCATGGTTTGGTTAACACTGCGGTTTGGATCTCGCAGTTTGGTACAACAGGAAAAACCAGGCAACAAAAACTCTGTAAGACTAGTTTTTGTTTTCATTTATTTTGAGCAGTAGTGCAAGTTACAGTTTGTTCTAGCTAGTATCATATAGTCTGCCTGAGGTCCTGAGGAAATGCAGAGCTGATAAAAAAACAAAAGACAATAAATAACACAGGGTTGGGCAGTATCCAGTTTTTTAATGCTGTCTCAAAATACTGGTTGGAGGGATCAAATGCAAAGTTTGGTTTGTTCACAGGGTGATAAAATAAAAGAACACTGTGAACAATTTCAAAACAATCTGACAACAACTGCGATGTTAAACTGCTGTCAATTATTAGAGAGAAGCATGTTTGCATGAGTTGTCTGCTCACCACCAAACAAATTCAAGTCTGGCTGACTGAAACCCCACTAAGAAACGTTTAGACGAGGGTGAAAAGTGCTGTTAAAAAGTACAGACAGCTGATTTAAAGTGTTTTCCCCATGGTTTTGGATCTGTAGCCACTCGCTACCTCAGCTAGTTCAGCTCCAGATCCGCCAAGTATCAGACAAACCAGTGCAGCTGCTGAGCTAATGACACAAGTGTTGACGGTAAAACTTGTGTCAGAGAATGAGCTTATTTGACCATTAACTAGATGTGTGTGTGAAATTCTATACTTATTTTGAAATACTGTCCAATGTTATACCTCCCAACCCTAAAAATCACAATCTGACATTATAAAAGTCCAGTATAAATAGAATTCTAAACAATTAAAACATATTATGCATCATGTTTTAGAAAGAGTGTTTGAATTTGTTCCACAGTAAAGAAGGTCTTCTAGCTCATAGGTGTGATTTGCTTCAGCCATAGTCAGACCCCAATCAGCTTGAGATAACCTTAATATGGCATATTAATGATGGCTTACAGCTTAAAGTTTCCTGGTAAAACTTGTGCATGCAAGATTTTGTTCTGCATTTTGTGAATCCTTGTGAGTTTTTAAATGACATTCACAGAACTGTAACATTTGTGCCATGATGGCTCAGGGCGAATACATGTCCCGTTACAGCCCTGCACATCTTGTGTAATCTCCATTTTATATAAGAGGGAATTTAAGCAGTAATGGTGGCAGGAAGAGCTATGGTGGCATTAAAATTAAATACCTGTGCTGTGCTGAACATACGCAAATTTGAGTTGTGGCTTCCTAGCTTTGTACGACAGAAACATCAGTTTGCCATATAAAGTTTGCCAGACAGTCAGTTTGTGAGTTAATTTCAGCTTTTCTCGTGTTTTGAAAGGGAATTTAAGTACACTATATAACTACACTATTGCTTCAGTGAGTTCAAGACAGAGTTGTCATCATCTTTTCTATTTTCTATGAGAATATGTCATCAGGTGAGCAAACACTTTGTTCTACCAATGTGTTACAATTGTTGCTTAGCTACTTTGGTTTCCACAGCTACACCGTTAATGCAGATTTATTTCCAGTCACCATAACCGTCTTCTGTGATAGAGCTTTTAAGGGCATTAAAAGCATCTACTTCCTATCATCACCACTCCAATGATAAATCCTGAAAGATTCTCTGAGAAGATACATTTCAAACCGAACCTCTGAATTAAGATGGAAGCAGAGTCATTTAGCTGTGCTGATCATTGAAAGAAAATAATATGTGGAATTCCTCTTTTAAACCACAGTCAGTGTAGGTGTTTTGCTGCATGGTGGAGCATTAGACAGAGGCGTGGAGCTTTAGGTGTGGCACATTTGCCAATCTTCAGTTATTGCACAACTGCACTTACTGTAATATGTTTTTTTCCTTGTTATTTCTTTGTAAATGGTTCAGGCTGAGGAGCTGCCAAAAGATGGCATCGTGCCAGAGGTAGTATCTCTCCTCTGCCTCCTATTATACTGAGAAAATAAACTGTAGTAAATAAGCACACTTAGCTTGATTTCCCCAGCAAGCTCCTATTGTAGTGCCCCTTTTACTTTATTTCAGTTCAGTTTTATCCATCGTTTTAATTTGTTCTCAGTAACTAGTCTTTTCTAAGTGGATGAAAGAGCATTCTGGTACTGATCCTGGATTTTATAAACACTCCAGAAAACAATTTAGCAAGCCAAGGTCTGTTCCCAAAGTATTTCAATCAAAGTGCTCATAATAAAGCATGAGCAATTAGGCCTGGGTACTGCAATTTGAGTCCCAGTCAACATTAAACCCAGTCACATACTAACATCAAATATTTTGCTTTTATTTATTAACTTCAAATCAAAATCTGTAAAATATGTATTATAGATATTTAAGATTGCAATCAATTCTTGGTTTGACAGTGCACTGGTCTGTGCTTACAGTGCATAAAGTGACTTCAGCAAACCTCTCATTTTTATGTAAAAAACATGCAGTTTCTTGCATTTCTTACATACGGTGAAAAAGGGTTTATACGGCCTCCCTGGGACTTTTATGGTGTTGTGCCAAGGTTATTGCTACCGAGTGCATTAATTTTTACAAAAAATAATATATACACTAAAGTCAATAATGTCCGAACCTCCTGAAGATGTCTAAAAGCCTTGAATTTTTAGTAAGAAGCTGAGGCAGTTGTTTAGCAATTTTTAATCAGTTTAAATGTTAAGATGGGAAATAAATTCTTAAACACCTTTTTATATACATTTTGAGTGGCTGGAATATTTGTTAAAAAATCTATACAATCAATATGACACTTGTATTATTATGTTTAGTGTTGTAATAAATATTCAGCTCTTCTCTATCCAGAAATCTACAGACAGTAAAAAGAAAGATACACTTTCTTTTACAGCAAGTTATAGGTATTAACCAGGTAAGTGTAAGTACAAACTCCAAATGTACCATGTAATAATGGCTGGTTCCAGGACAATCAAATTGAATTACAATGAAATACCCAATAACAGGTTCAAGATACTAACTAGGTAAGTGTGTGTTACAGATGGCAAATTGCTCTATAATCAAAATGAAATTACACTCCCTCTAGAAAAAAAAGCTTAGAGTTCCATGCTGCTCTTAGCTGGATATTGCTGGTTTATGTTGGCTAATGCTAATAAACTGCATACTTTTTTTTGCAGGTGACCAGCTTTAATGATCGTATGATACTATATATATATATATATATATATATATATATAAAAGAAAGCAATACTTCTTACCATTGAAGTGCTGAGATATGGACTAAATAGTGAATCTTCAAAGTTGTTTCACATGTTTTGGACAAAAAAAAGATTTTCCACCAACTGGAAAATCCCTTTAAACCAGAGAAAGAACAATTTAAGCACTTAAGTGGTTATTTGAGGTGTCATCATTCAATTAAGAACTCCTAAAGAACTATTTAGTGTGAATTTAGCGTGTAGTTTAATTGTACTGGTCATATTGTTACTCCATATAATTATCCATTATGACATATGTTAAATGTGTTCAGTAGCAAGGACCTGTTGGGAATTTTACTGTAATTCAGTTAGGTTGTCTGAGTACTATGTTACCCCCAAATAATTACAAAGCACATTTTACCAGTTAAAATACTGTAAACCTATTATTGGTATTTCAATGATATTTGACTAGATTATCTTGATATCTTGCTTGGAAAAAAAAATACACTGTGGAGTTTGGCACCTCACAGTTATCTAGTTAATTCCTAGAATTTACGGAGCTGTAAAGGAATAATGTGCTGACATCAGATAATGATTCTATTATCTGTGTGCATGTAAACACACTCGATATTCTGAAGAATGAAAAAGCGATCCAGTACTTCATACTGCCTGAGGAACATGAGAGAATATGATTATGAGCCCTTATCACTAAGCCCAGTGCCTAATAAGCACAGGCTGTTAGAGCAATTCCCCCTAAGCCCTCTTGTCGTGCTCCTCTCTGACTCTGCTGCAATGACTGTTTGGATTAGTCTTCACTAATTCATCCCTGTCTCTCCTGCTTACTTTTGCTCAAAGCCTAACTTAAACCAGCTCCTCTTAAACTTTCCTCTTGAATGCTTTCTGTCTTCTCCACCCCACTGTGATGTCTAGCTCTCTAACTTTGCTGTGCATCTTTGCTGATTTCTCTCCCTCTCTTTTTAACTTCGCTGGCCAAAGGAGGATATAGGTTCTACCCTTGATGCTAAAGCAGAGGTATTGTACTGTACTGTAAGATTAGTGACTGTCTTTGATTTAGTTAATCTACATTCACCACTGTCTGTTTCCACTGGCTTAAGTTACTGTATGTCTTGCCAAGGTTTGCTGTATGTGTTCACATACAGTTTACATACACTTATGATAGACATAAATGTCATGGCAATTCTGGGCATACAGTTCTTTTAGCTGTTTTTTGTGAACGCTACCTTTCAAACTCGCCTTAGCAGTCACTTCTGCCTTATGCAGTCTTCTGTCATACGTGCTTCATATGTCATCTTTTTCCCCTTTTGGTTTGTTTGCAAATATGTCAGTATGAATTCAAAGCTAATCATTAGTGTACAACATACATCTTAAATAGAATAAAAACACAAACCCAGAGATCCATATATTTACAGTGATCTACATGATTATTATGGTCAGGAAGTCCAAAAAGATTCATGTTAACCTACTATATATATTCCACAACTACATCGTATTGAAACACCCAATTGTGTCCAAGATTCAACCGTCCAGCTGAAATGTACATTTTCCACTTATACCAAAACCAGCATTCTTGAGGTTGTCATTCCTTACCTTTACTACTTACATCTTTTTGTCATCTGACCATGAACTTTTCTTCTTCTTTGTCGATGTAGTTCAGCTGCAAACTTTAATTGAGCTTAAAGGTGTTTATTTTGAAGCAGAGGCAGTCTCTCCATGACATTGGCCATGACTTGTAAATGTAAATGTAAATATATAATCATCATTCTAAGATCTGCAGTGAGCTCTTTGGACTTTACCCTTTATACTGGGTGTTGGTCAATCTAAAGGGAGCTCATGGCAAGTTAAAGACCCCCCGCCCGACTCATTCTGCCTACAAAACATATTAGTTCAAAGCAATCACTGAAAGACCCAAAGTTGTCATGGCATTTATGTCCATGATGAGTGTAAACTACAACTGTATGCATAAGTCATCCTTTTACGTGCACTGTGTCCCGTGCCACCTTTGACAGGTTATGCCTCATATGACTGTAGCAGGAAAATTAGCTTATGCAGTCGCTCCAAAGCTGTGGATTAGGCTTCCATTGTGACAGGCAGAGGAAGCCTTATCAGCAGAATGCCTTCCAGACCTTTAAAGAATTGCTCATAATGCCACATCAGCCTGAGTGGTGAAGAGAGGCTTAATCTCTGCCCTCATTCACTCTGCGTGCTTCTGTGTGCTGTGTTACCAGGTCCACCAAGCCTACTGTGTTTGTATGTTCAGTGTTTCTCCTAAGAAAATTTAGCATTGTGTAGTGGTGTGGCAGTTGGTATAACATAAGGTAGTTGGTACAGCTTTCTAAATGGCAGACTGGGGTTTAATTCCCTGGAAAGAACAACTATGCCGTACCAATACCTGAGGTGACACTCCTGATTTGGGATGATTATGCTCCCTTTTAAACAGCTGAAATGTTGTCTACATAAATTTGTTTGATCTTTTAAAGGAGACAAGATGTTTATACGTATGTGACGTTCTATCAAGACATTTTTTCTGCATCTATGCCGGAAAAGACCCTACACGATGTTTGTGGATAGTACTGAGGCTAGCTTCCCCCTACTGCTTGCAACACATCTCCCCTTCTTTAAGATAAGCTTCAGGCTTATTTTAGCAACAAATAGGCGTAAAGAATGCTGTGATAAGAACCGCATCAAAGGAAAGCCATCAGACACCACAGACTGCAATCCATGCCTTGCAGTGTGCCTTTCTGTTTGCTTGAGAGTAGTAGGAGAAACACTGATATTCCTGTCTGCATTCCCACTGCTTGCTCCTCATTTTTTGACCCTGTGATGTCTTCTTCTTAACTCCTTCTGTCTTCCTCCAACACACCTGCATCTCTCCTCCCTGTTCGTTTATGGTGCCTTCCCCTTGCCCCACTTTTGACCTGTCAGTTGGAGATGGAGTCAACCCCTCGACACAAACAGGAGGTACCTGTTACTCCTTCCAGTACAAGGTGCTTGTGTATGTGGTGTGTATATGTACAGTGTTGCAGGTATAGGAGAAGGCATCCAGGTCTTCAGTAGGAACATTTACTGAGCTGCAACTGCTGTTGTCTGTGGTTGTGTTCATGGTTTATCGGCGGTTGTTTTCAGCTACAGTGCTGCCAGTAATCCTCAAAGGTAGTACTCTCATTCACCTACTGGAGGTCAATGAAGCGGTTAAGACCCACTTGTTTTATCTCTCTCCCTCTGTAGTTTCTGGATAAGTCGGAAGATGTGCTCCTGAAGCACCAGGCTAGCATTAACGAGCTGAAGAGGGCCCTGAGGGAGCCCAACAGCAAGCTGATGAACCGGGAAAAACGCTTGTCTGGGACCTCCCCAGGCGGCACGCCTGAGAAGAAGGCTGTGAGTATGGGAATAAAAACTGGGGGTAAGAGTCTGCAAGAGTGTACTGAAAGGCTGAAACTATACAAAAAATATATTCTGAATATTCTGACAATGTATCTTTAATTTTAAAAAGTGCTGTATGCAAGAAGATAACCCAATCACCAGAAGACTCCATAGACAAGAGTGCAAATACATCATTAGATTTGAAAGATAAAAACGTTGTTAGGTAAAGTCTTTGGCGTAGGTCGCTGTAACAAGGAATGCAGGGGCGGAGCCAACCCCCTGGGCATCCAGGTGGGACCAAACTGGTGAGTGCACAGGATGTGTGAGGTGTGAAATGTTAGCATCTGAAATCTTTTAAATAATGGTGGAAGCTGGTGGATAGTCAAGGTAAAGTTGCCATTGCATTAGAGTCTCCTGGTAGAACTCTCACTCTCGCTACAATTTTTGAAGGTGATATGTTGGAAGCAGGGAAAGAGTCACTTTGACAAGAGCCAAATTGTGGTGGCTAAATGACTGGATCAGAGCATCTGCAAAACATCAGATAGGTCTTGTGGCGCGTTCAGTGTATGCAGTGGTTGGTACCTACCAAAAGGAAGATGTAAAACCAGTAAACCATGGGCTTCTAAGGGTCATGGACTCACTACTTCACATCTGATCCAATCCCACACAAGAGAACTACTGTAGCACAAAATGGCATGAGGGGACCTACACGATATTACGTGGGTGGTTATAAAGTTATGGCTGATCAGTACAAACATAACATTGAAAAGATAGATATTGTAAAACATAAAGAATATAATAATTTCTAGCTTTATCACAAACAAATCTAGTTGCTAAAGTATTAATTAGAATTTATTATCAAGAGGTTGAGTTAAGTAAATTGGTCATCATTTTTAGAATGTGTTCTAATATCATGATCATAGTCACCACAACTGCATAAATATTAATAGCACTTTTGATGAAGAGTGTTTTACATGTTGCTTTGTGAATATCGTGTTTATGTGAAACTGCCTTTTCCACACGGAATGTAAGAAATGTGATTTATGCTCGATTTGTTAGAGGTCCTTTGTTGCACTTGCTTTATCTTGAGCAATTTTCCACTGACTGTTGCCTGGGGCACAGTCTGCTTTTCTTCTCCCTCTTTCTGTATTATACTTTTAACAAACAAGAAAACACTCAAGAAGAAATATCCATGGTTCTCTACAAAGGGTCATAATTATGTCGTGTGGATATGTGTTTGTTTCAGACTTGCTTTGAAATGTGCAGCCATGTTTATCTAATGAAATTACGAAGGAAACAAAAACAAGTGGAAAAGTCATTTTATTCAGTGGTGCTGTGGCTATTCGCCCTCTTCATGCATAAAACGTTGACAAGCTCTCTAGTTAGTAGTCCGGGTATCTGACCGACTGTCGTTCAGTATTTTGGCATTCAAAATTTTACTGCAACTGCCTTTTTGTAATAAGACGTCATTATCCTGGCTTTGTCACATCGATTAGCTGGTGAGATAATGCCTCAGTCCTGCCATCAGAAGCTCGGAGACTGCTGGGACTTCAATTGAATGAATCTCAATTTGATCAAACTGTTAAGATTACATTTTCCACATTAGTTCAGTCTGTTATTTATGACTTGCTTTATGCAATCTTTTGACTCTGTTTCATCACCTCACTGAATAGGATTGCTCCAGATTGTTCACATATCAGACAGCCTCGGGGTATAGAGAATTATCTGCTGTGTACAGAGATCTGGATAATGGATTGTTAATCTTGTGTTGGAAATCAAACTGCTACATCCAAAGTTTTTTTTTTTTATTTTGTTTCAAAGTATTTGTTTTTTTCATTGATTTGGGGTGTAATGTGGGGTGTGAAAATGGGTCTGTTGAAGGGAAAGGGATTTGTGTGTCTGTGTAGGTGGAATGACAGGATTGTTACCAGTTTTTTAATACACCTATTTGTAACAGTTGGTTGCCAGAGTTTCTCAGGGCAAGCCCAGCTGCCAGAGTTTCAATGTGTAAAAAAACATATTTCTCCAAATTGTGTTTTTTTTCCATCTGTAAGAACTTATTAGATTTCACTGAAATGCTTGATTGAGTCACCACTTTAAATTAAGTGGGCATGGTGAATGCACCTTAAGTCAGATAATGGTTAATTACTCTTCTTCACTCTCTCCTCCTGGTCTTGGGCATGACTGACCATCAGGAGGCACTTGGAGCAGGGGGAAGGGAACCTGTTAACAGCCTCTCAGTGGAGGGCTTCATCCAGAAGACAGTGGTGACTTCTCCTGAGGTTGCTTTGCTTGCAGATATTTAAACCTCTTTTACTGATCATGTCTGCTATACTTTATTTCAGAGAACTCTGTCTTGGCCCTTGCAACAGTAACACTAACAATGTTCCGTCTATATCAACACATAGGGGTCTGAGGAGTGGGTGTTGATTGAAAAACAGAACACTTACCAACAGGACTATGAAATGGAAGAGAGAGAAAAGGGAAAAGTCCTGGTTTCTCCACCCCCTGTGGTCATTGAAGCACCACTCGAAAGAAAAATGATACACATTGAGGTGACTGGAGAAGATGGTGAAGAAATGCAGGTCCAGATGGACAGTTTCCCATCGCCTAAGGTAACAAAAATGGATGAGTCCTCTGAATCAAAGCAAAGGAATGACACAGAGATAGGGCCATTGTCTGAACCTCAGACCACAGAATCACAAGAAGAGCCATCTCCAGCAAAAGTTGAAACGTCCAAGTCAGAGGTGAAAGAGGAACGCCCTTCAAGCAGAGTTCGCAGGGAGGGAAGACCTCAAAGTCTGAATTTAGGGATATCAAGAGAGTTTGTGTATGAGACAAAAACCGAATCAAACATAAGGCAGGAGAGTGAGGAGTCTGATGAAGACAATAATACACCAGGGAAAGAGGATACCCAAGTTAGCCATCCTGATGAGATCGCATCAGGAACAGAGAGCTGGTCAGAGCCCATGTCTGAGAAGATAAAGGAGCATGTGAAAGCAGATGTGCCTGCTGGATCAATAAATGAAGAACCTTTTCAGAAGGAGCTGAACAAAACTAATCAAGAGGATAAACACAAGCCTATCCAGGACAAGATGGTGTTTGATGACGTCAGACAACATGCAGAAGATCAAGGAACAAAAGACTCAACTGAAGCAAAACACATAAATGTGGAAGATCAGCCAGAGGGCACTGACTCAGTCAATGGTCCTATGAAAGATCAGCTTAAAAGAAAATCAGAGATTAAATTTGAGATAACAAAAGTCATCATGATTGACAGCAGTGAAAATGAAGAGGAACTTAAGAGTGACAACAACGAAAGAATGGATGAGTTGGAGGAAAAAAAGATTAGTAATATTGAACAAGAGAGTGTTGAAGAGGTCTATCCAGAAAAAGTACAGAGGAGAGTGAGGGCTACAGGACATGTTCATACGGAAATAACAAGGATTGTCCCATTAAAACCTGAAAGGGCAAAGAGTCAAGAGTACAAAGATGATCTGGATATTGAGGAAGAATCAGAACTGATGAAAAAACATTTTAAAAGATACAGCATGAATGAATCTCTAGAGAGACAATGTGATCCAAGTAGATTTGAATTCAGAGACACCAGCTCTTCACATACTCTTACTTCCATTATTACCAATAGATGTCCTGAGGACTCGGCATCATCCATGATGGACCACAGTGTTTCAAAAAGCTATGAGCAGCAGTCATCAATGTACAGTGAGTGCTTGCTAAGAGAAAGAGCTGTTCAGGATGAGGAAGCGTTGAAGCACCCTGCCAAATTACGGTCTGAGGGTTTTCCACAGCCTGACGATGGAACTATGGAGTCCCATCAATTCTCCTCCAAGACCACAGCACTCCAAAAAAGTACTCCTCCAACTCCTCCAGTCAAAACCAAGAAGGCCAGAGAATCAGGACTGATACTTCGCAACAGTCGCAATGCCGGCAAAGACTCAGCCTTGGAAGCCACCGTGAGGAAGCATGGGGTAACTCTCCTTGGCATCTTCTGCTTTTCAGTCATTGGAAACAAAGCATCGCATGAGCTTCCAGTCGAATATAACACATCCATTATTTTTCTTGTTGTGACTTGAGCATTTGTTTATCTTCTCCTCCAATCCATGAAGAAAGGGTTGGAGAAGGGCACATCGTTTTTTGGCTTTTTGTTATATTGACTTGCTTATGAGACCATTTGGAAACCCTGACTGCCTCCTTACACCTTCGGCTACTCTACACAACAGCACGATGTGCCATTGGCATTGATCCTGACACTTTAACGTTTCAAGGCATTCTGTTTTTTGGCCTTTTGCTTTGATATCCCCTATCTTCAGCCACGAGCCTTGGTCTTTCCTTCCAACCGAGTATCTACAAGTGCTCGATTGTGGAGGTGTTGCAAGGAAACCCAGGCTCTTGCATAATGCCATGGCTCTGCGCTACTCAGGACTTCTCCATACACTAGATATGCAGAAGAAGTCAATGAGTTCAGACACGGTTTCTTGAATGGTCTGCATTACGTTAAAGACTATATGGTAATTTGTTTGGTATGCCATTTCTCATCCATGGTGTTTCTGTAGAAAAACAGTAATGCTCATTTCCATAGTAGATCAGTTATTGCATCCTAAGGATCGTCTGCTGTTAATTTGCAGGCTTAAACACGCATATAATTTATACAGCCTAAAGATTAATTAAAGACTTAAAGTCATTATTTGCTTCCACTGAAAAACATTTCTCATTGAGCTACTGTTTTTTTACAGCACATTATGTGGTGATGTATCTCACAAAGAGAAATGTATGCTGCATGAGGATTGCATAAAAAAAAAAAAACTACTGCACAAAGCAGATGACCGGCATGAGACTGCTTAGCTTGTCCTCTTCCCTCCCCGACACAGGCCCTGCTGTATACTCACTCTTTGATTAGGTGCAAACACATTTTTTGGCTGTGGAATGAAAGCAATTTGAATTAGGCCGAGGATCTGACGACTTAAATCGTGGCCCTGCTTTCATCTGAATTTGAGGACACACTGGCATGAAGGAGCGTGGAGAGTGGCGCGACGTGTGAGCCAGTGCGCTGAGAAGTGATAAGCATGTGAGAGCAGCGTAAGCTCACACGCTGCGACTGCTGAAAAAACAGTGCTTTTCTGCAGACGAGTTTTTGAATCACATTGATCTCAGGCTGTTTTGATTGCCCAACATGGGCTCTCTCTCAAATGCCCAATGAAAGCAGATGCTGCTACCATGACTGAGGTAAAGAGTGCAAATGACAATTCATTAAGTTTCACGGAGAGCATCTCAGACTATCAGGCCCGTTCGATGGAGTTTGAGATGTGGTTTTATTTGTTATGAATCCTCTAGGGTAGCATAAACTCGGCTTTTGTTGCTGCTAACGTAATACATTTCATTTTCCCCCTTATTAACCCTGTAAGTTGGCTGTTGACAATGGATGTAGTGTTCCATTTTCAATGGCCATAGTGCAATATAACAACACACATTTTGTTCTGTGATCGTTGTTGAACAAAATGTTGACTTCTTCTATTGCATCAGGACTTGAAATTAATCCAAATGGAACTGGGCCCTGAATTCTCACTAGTGAGAATTCCCAATGTGGATCTTCAAAACTTACTTAATCATGTTTAGTAATGAGGAACTGCTTTAGATTTTGCATAGCAAAGGAAAAGTTTTTTTGGTTCCTTTTTTACTCATTTTAATACACAGAGAGCATACTTATCCTGAGATATGCTTATCTAGAAAATGAGTTTTTAAGCACTAAATGGAGAAAATAAGCTTTTTAAAAAAATGCATTTGAAGAATTGAAGGGCTCAAGTGATCCACAGAAGCATCTGTGCAAAGCTGATTGATCTGAAGGAACGATTAGGGTGCCTACCGAAGCTTTTTCCTGATTGGATTCTCGTTCACTTCCTTGCGGACTGCTTTATCTAACAATCGGCAGTATGCACCTCATAAAGTCTTGCTCGCTCTATTTCATGTTGTATTAGTGGAAGTAATGCTAGACTGCTCTCTTTCTGCTTTCTGCCCATACAGGAGCCTCTCTCCGCTCCTGCTATTCATGAAGAAACACTAGATGAAGTCAAGGTCTTTCAAATTCTCTGATTCCAAGGCCTTTCATGTATCTTGGCTGTTTTTTTTTGCATGGATTTGCACATCATTTTCCCATTACTCCTGGAGTTTTTTAAAAAAATATTTATTGCAAAAATAGTAACTACATGACCAGCATGCTTCCACTGACCTCCATTCATTTACACTTCATGTCCTTGGGCCTGGCTGTTCTCTTTGAATCTGAAACTCTTCAGTTTCACTACTGTTCAAAAGTTCAACAAAGGATGCCACTAAATTCATTTATTGAATATTTATTTGACACTATTTATACATATAATTTGATGTAAAAATAGTAAATATGCTAATTTGGTTGGGGTGAAAAATTAAAAAGCTTGATTATTTTAATGAGCTTGGCTGTGTTTGGCTGGTTTATGGCACAGTGATGGCCCACAGTAGCAACCTAGCACAGCATAGCGTAGCTTAGCCTTGTTTTAAAGCTCGGCTAGCAGTGTTAGCATGCTGAGGTAACAGACCACTAGCATATGTCTGTTTATCTCTAACCCTGCCTTTCTCTGTGTACATTTTAGCTACATATCATTAAACTTACTGTAGGTTCTGTGTTTCTAAACTGTTATTGAGGATACAAAGATATCATTTTGTCTGTATGATAATACAAACTAGTATAATCATACAGTTAAGTAGGAAATAGTGGAAAATGTACCATTAGCAAAGATTGATTTTTTTTAACTGCTGAAAAAAACATCCTGGTCAATATGACTGTATTGTCATATCCACAGGAGAAATGTTTACTGTACAATTTACCCGCCACAAAAGTTTGACCATGATCTACAGTACCATGCTGTACTATACTGTTTACATACTGTATACATTATGAATTTGTTAGTTATACAGTAGTTATGCTGTGGAAACTACAGAAATTTGTTACAGTGGACTATGTAACTTTGGCAGAACTGCGTCATATTTATTTAATATCCTGTAAAATTACTCTACCTTTTCAGTCCACATGCTAGTTTCACTTTCAGCTTGTAAAATGCATGTAAAAAGCATGTCCTTTATTGATGGTGTTAAAACTTCAATTACACTTCCTGGCTGTAACTCTCAATATTGAACAGTTTTCCTGTTATTTTAGAATCATCTGGCTATTTGCTTTATTATATCATATGATGAAACAGTCAACCTTTTGATCGATGATTCTTTTGAGCGGTAGTGTATGTTTAGATTCAGAAAGAATACAGGATGTTACATCCTCCTTAAACAATAGAGGATCCAACCTCCACAGCTTTTATTCCATCCTCTTCTTCATCTACATACCGTGCTTTCCTCTTTCAGCAGATTACCCCTTCATATATTCTAAGAACCTAAAAAGGCACCTAAAGCGGAACCACACCATCTCTACCACCAGACCCCATTCTGTCATTGATATCAGTGGAGGAGTAACCCCTCTGTTTCCACAGCGACGGCCACACTCCTCTGCTGAGGACGAGCATGAGCGGGACACCACAGTAACCCTGAGGGAAACGCACCTAAGCATCGAGCGCAAATGCTCCAGCATGACGGTCAGTTCCACGTCCAGCCTGGAGGCAGAGGCTGACTTCACCATGCTCATGGAGCTCCAGGGAGGCGCAGAGGAATTCTCCAGGGCCCAGGTCGAGGTGGGCAAGGAAGACTTTGAGGAAACTTCCAGGTTCTACTCCACTCGGCTTATGGGCTCCCATGATAGGTCGCCAGTGAAGGAGAGAGTATATGAGGAACGTGCCCACCATGAAGTAGAACCTGTAAGAAGCCATACTGTCTTTGTCACCTGCACCTGGCTGTGGATGTGCATCTTCAGAACTCATCCTGGTTATTTTTGACGCCATCTTTTTTGTTTTAAACTCAGTTTAAAACTCCCCATTTCCATGTTTTTTGTTTGACAATGTATTTTTTGCCATTGTTGTATTTCCTTTATTTATTGCATGTATTTGATAAATATTTCTGTTCTGATCATGGCTCACTGTTCATCCTGTTCTTTTTGATATTGTTATGCATTTCCACTATGTTTATGTAGAATTTTTGGTTGACTTTTGATTTTGACAATTTATATACTTTCCTTTTACTGCACAATCATTGTTTCCCCTGTTCTTTCAAGCAGTGTCCCACACTTCATCCTTAAATCCATGCGCATCAAATGCCTGCAGCCCACTTTGTTCATTAATAATGTGTTAAGGACCATCCTCTTGGGAGAACAACAGCATCAGCACTACTCGACATAATTCAGAAGCTATTGAAATAACTGCCTGAGTTAGTCTAGTAAAGTAATGACCTTGTAAATGCTTTTTTCCCCTCAGCCACCGGTGGCCAAGAAAGACCCGAACGCTGTGAGTGTGGCCCATCTGCTCAGAAGGGGAGACTCCAAAGTGGAACCACATTCAAACGGCTCTGAAATACCCCCCTCTGTTACAGACACCCCAGATCAGGTGAGAGAGAAACTGCATGTGATTCGTTGCCTTTTACAGAGAAAGCGACTGGTGTCTTTGGTCATTCAAAAAGGGAGTTGAAAAGTAAAAATGAGTGTTTCGATTTGAGGGCCTGAGATAAGGGGCTCCTCACAGCTGGAGGAGGGAAATAAAATATAACTTATTTAATCATATTATTTATGGTAAGAATAATAAAATTAATTATGATGGCTAGTGGTGGTAATAATAATAACAGTAGCAAAAATAGTTCATGTAAACATCAATGTTATAGTGGAGGATGGGAAACCATAATATATAACTATTATACAAATATAGTATTATAACTATAATGCAAATGTAAGCCTATATTTCTCTACAGTGTAAATGAGGTGTGTAAAAATGCATTAAAACAATCAGAAACAAAAACATGACCTCATGGACATATGACAATGCATTTTTTAATTTTCTCTATTAAGATACAATAATGTGGGACAATACAGTACAGTTTTAGTCACCTGTGAAAGTTGGAATGGAAAATCTTATCTGGGCAGTAAGTGTTTATTTTCAATACAATGCCAATATTAAAATCATTCATAAAAAAAGTTGTGGTTTTACATCACTGTGTTCATAAAAACATCTCTAAAGCTCTCATCATGGAAGTCTAGTATTATTTATAGTTCTCACCCATGTTTGGTATATCACTGCTTAATGATGTTAAATCAGGTGATGGTCTAAATCCATGTGCTGTTTTTGCAGTATTTATGTTTGCTTGCAATATTGTTATGTGACATAGTGATTTTACAAGCAATAATTGCATCAAAGGTTCATGATCAATTAACCAATAGCAGTGTTCCAAAATAAAATCATTTTACACTGACTTCTTTCAAAATTTCAGAAGCTTTTTTCTCCAGCTGTAAAGTTGACCTTCTGGAGATATGTGGATATTGCATTGCAGTGTTGCATTGTTTGAACACCCAAACAGTCAGCACCAGTCAGCAACCCATCCCAGCCTGCTTTTCAGGTCTAGTCTCATTAGTAGATCATGCAACAGCTTGATATAGGCATCTTTAGGTTGTATGCAAAAGTTAACCCGACATGCTTTATTGATTTTTCTATTTAAAGCTCCTGGGAACATTTTGATATATTTATATTTTTTGTAGAATACTAAAGGTGTTGAACCCAAGCATTCAGCAAAGTTTCAATAGAAAACACACCGCAGAAATAATGCACTCAAATGCACTGCTCGGACGTCTCTGAGAACGCTCTAGGCTGTAAGAGACAACGGGGCGCACATGACAGTCGCTCCCCCAATTACAGCTCAAGCTTAAGCTCACCAGGTTTAGCTTTAGCTTTAGCTCTCCAGCTTGCTCCAACTCGGAGAAAGGGCAGAGCTATATTAATTAGCCTTATGATAAGTTAGGGGTATGCTGGTGTAAACCACCGTAAACCTGAACCACTTTTAGGACCACCCATTCCAAATCAAAAGGAGAGCAATATTGGTGAAATACAGCAGACATTTATTAGACTTTGGGAAGATATTCAGAAGACAGATTTACTCATTTAAAAATAAACATGCGTCATAAACTTCATACATACCACATATATTTTAAGTCTTTAATATTATTATTATTATTTATATAATTATTATTATATTATTATATTTTTATAATATATTATTATTAAATAAGTTTTTTACCTGGAAAATGTATACAAACATGTATTTTTACATTACATCCCTTGTGTAAATAGCCCCCCCTTCCTCAGGTCACACAAATGTGTGAGTACTATATGTGAAATATGACAAAATCAAATTGATCTAATTAAATCATAGTATGATTTGAGATTATATGGCCATAATATTAAATGTTAAACTGCATTAAACATCTCTGGAAAAATATGTTAGCTGGTTTGGAGCTGGGATTACATAATCCACAGGTTTCACTGGGACAAGTGCTTTAATATGTAACATTTCCCTACAACTGTTCCCTTTGTAGGTCTTGATTCTAGTAAGCGCAGTATTTTCAGCAGCTGGTTGACAGTGTCAGGAGAGTGTTAGGAGATTAGAAAATCGACAGGAAATTAATGAGAGAAAAGAAGGAAGACGATTCATTAATCTCCAGACATTGTGAGAGGGCTGTGTGTGTGTGTGTGTGTGTGTGTGTGTGTGTGTGTGTGTATGTGAGTGTGAGTGACTGAGCGACTGCATTTGTGTGTACCCTACAGGTGTCTTATTAAAATTTAATCACAGCATTCCGCTGTGCCATTCATCTTGCTAACCTGATGAGCCAAGGCAATTATTTTTAGAGGATGTCTTTGAAGTTGAGTGAATCTCAGCCAGGCTAAGTTTTAGGTGTGGGAACAAGCAGCCAGGAGACTGAGCAACACACAGCGTTCTCTAAATGTCTGGTGTCCTAACGGGGACATGCGTGTGTATCAGCAGCCTGTGCAGGAGGTGGTGCAGGGTGGTGGTGACGTCAACTGTGAGGAGACCGTAGTCTCCAGCAATGATGTCATCCAGCCACTGGAGACAGATATGGTATGTTGCCCCCTTTGACTTAGCTCAGCGTATCAATCTCATCTCCGCTTAAGGTTCTTCTTGCATGTGTGAAGGGAAGCCCAGCTCTAAACATTCTTTGTCCTTGTTCTCAATTATGCGTGTGTAGGCTTCAGCTGTTCAGTGCGTACAGATTTTTTGACAAATTTGACATCAAAGATTGGTCAAAAAATTGGTCAAAGTGGTGCTTTTTGGGAGAGAACGTAGTGTCTTTTCTGTGTGAATGCAATGGCGTGCTGCTTCTTTTTCTTCTTGGAAGTCAATGTCAAAAGCTGCCTTCACTGTTGTTTCATGTGTCTTTGCCTTCTTGTATAACCACACTGCCCTCTACTGGTCAACCTGCTGATTTGTTCCTGTTATTAAAGAGCTCATATCTTAATGTCTTAAATTTCACTCATTAATTTTATGGATCTGTGGACTCAAATTTACATGAACAGATTTCACTAATAAATGATAATTACCTGTTTTAATGCTACATAGACATAGACTGATGAGCCAAAAAAAATGACCACCCAGGCAACATGCTCATCTGGGGCTCAAATGGGTGGAACATGGGCTAGGTGGGTTTCAGGTGGGCAGGGGCATTGAGTAAATTTGGGCTTTATTGGTACATCCCACCTTAATCTCACTTAGGTCCCATCTAGTCCCCAATGTACAATCCAAATCGGGCCTAATACAAAAAACAAACAAAAAAAAAAAACAGGACTTTGTTCCAAAGTCCACTTCAGACACTTCTGTGCCCATTGTCTTTCTCATGCACTGATGAGCTAGTTTGTGATTTGGCCCTTCTCAAACCATTGTCTGTAGGTGCTCACCATCGCTGACTGGGCACAGCCCACAAGTCTTGCTGTATCAGCTTCCATTCTAGTCATTTGGACCTAACAATTTGTCTCTTGTCAAAATAGCTCAGATCTTCACAATTGCCCATTTCTTCTGCATCCAGCAAGCTGACTTCAAGAACTGACTCTTTGCTGACTGTCTAACATATATCCCAGACCTTGACATCCACAATTGTTACAGGATAATGCACATTTTTCACTTCATCTCTGAGTGGTCATCTGCATCACAAGAACAGTTACAAAAACAGTGAATTCAAAACACAAGACGGTTTTGCACAGTAGTTCTCTATACATGGACTGTAGGGACTGGGTTTCCAGATCAACATTTAAAACAGTGTACTTCATCTAACAGTTTTAGAGAGGAAACATGGAAAATGCATGTTTCCATGATATGGGCTCTTTAAGATACCACACTGCCATCTACTGTTGAACCATATGTAGTCAATGTTGCTTTCCAGCTAAATCGTTCTTTGGACTCACTGCAACCTGTAATCTGATACTATTAAGTAAAATGGGGCTTTAATAATCTCCTTTCACTCCAGTTGTCTTCTGTTGTCTGTTCCAGAGCCATAAAGAGAGCAGGCTAAAGGAAGCTAAAGAGAACGGCTCCCCTGTGAGTGCACGCATACACCAGGCAAACTCAGAACCCACACTCTTTTGCATTCACTCCCAGAGGTTTTAGCAAGGGCTAGTCTAACTGGACATTGGTCTAATGTCCAGAACAACCAAGAAAATTATACATTGTTACAATTTAGTCCTGGTTTGCTTTGTGTTCATACTGGCATATTTGCTATCGAACCAAAGGGGAAAAAAGGTGAGGTATGACAAAAGGCTGCAATTAGAGGTCTGCACAAGGCAGGTGTGTCCGGGTCCTGTATGATCCACACAATGACTAGTGGGAAGAACTTCAAATGTAACCCCTGGACCCTTAAACCTGGCTCAGTGTTAAACCACGATTTTGATAACATTAAATCTTTACTTTACTGAGGAAACTACACTAAGGAATTTAGTTGTAATGGTGGCTAGATTTGAACCACTGGGTAGGTGGAGCGAGCGGGCAGAGTTGTTACTTGATGGCAGGAGTGAACATGCGTTTGGTTCGATTAGATGCCTTTGGTTCGAACTGTGTTGATACTTTACACGAACAAACACACCAGAGTTTAAACGGCAGCCTTCACGCTTACTCTAACAAACCAAGCAATTACAGCAGGGTTTGCTTTAATCAAACCAAAGCTGACAAGTATAAACACACCCTTAATCAGTTGTTTTCCTATTCTACACAGGAAACTGTACAAAAAATGTGAAGTATCTGTACACCAGAATAAAAAGCTAGCGGTAACATCTGTGTTGTTGTTTTTTCAGCTGAAAACGGGCAGCCTGGGACGGGAGTCTGTCACATCTCCACTATCCATCACCAATGAAAATGTTACCTCAGCAACAACTCAAGTCACCAAGGTAACACATTTTTTGTTTCTTGTCAAGTTAATGGGAAGATTTCCTTTAAGTGAATGAAAGTGTGCTACCAGTACCTGTAACATTAAAGGACCCAAATCTTATACTTTTCTAATATGTTTTTCAATTTGTAATATTATAGTTGTATGTCTTTATGTTTTTATGTCTTTATGTGTTTTTGTTAAAAGTATTTGAGCAAGATTAATAAATATATATTTTATTTATTTACACACACATTTCTGCTACAAATGAGAAATGCAACCTTTGTTTTCTAGTACGAACCATATATGAACAGTTCTACACTGCCTATAAGTGTGTACAAGCACAGTTAATTCAATACGACTGTATGTTGTTTGTGCCATATGAGCTTTCCGAACGTATTACATAAGCATATCTGCATCAAAAGAAATATGCTTAATAAAAAGAGGCTGTTTCAAACAAGACTGACCAAGATGGTCAAAATTACAAAGACATTCTATTGGAACCTTTAAATTACAAAAATATATGCATGCTATATTTTACTCTCCATTAATAAGACAGAAATTCTTTGTTAAGCTTAAAAGTTAAACTAACATTAAATGAAAGTCCCCACAATCAATAACTACAAACTGCAATCAATAACTACAGACTGCTATACATTCTGTTGTAAAAAGCCTCCTTATCACATTCATGTGAATAGACTTCTGTTGACTGACAGGGCAGTTTATGGACAAGGTGGGAAGGTATTTGATTTTATTCACCTGTGGCAATGGGATTGAAATAAACACCTAAATTCAATGATTAAGAGATGTGTCCCAATACACATCTTTTGTTCATATAATCTGTGTTAATCTATGTATAAATACATTCATGGGTGTGGGATCACAATATTTACAGTAGTAATGTTCACGTCATATTCACATAATTTTTTACAGCATATAGCAGACTACATTCTGTGAAATCCAGCAACAAAAAGGTGCACTAGAACAGGACATTAGTACAAGTTGCCTGTGTGTGTGCCTACCTGCCTACCGACTGCAATCTGCAGTAAAGTGTAATACAATTTCTGCAGGAGCCCCCAGGCTTGTCATCATGTCCTTGCAGTCAATTTGGTTTGCTAGTGAGATTAGCAGGACTCCTATCAGGCTAATTACTTCTGCCAGCTTGAGTCAAGCATCCATTATTCACTTAAGTGAACAAATTAACTTTCTGTCTTTCTTCAGAAGCTAAGCTTAGTGGATGACTAAACTTACCCTCAGTTTTACTTCTGTTTTTATTTTTTCAACATGCCCTCAGCAACAGCAGTTAAGTCGACTCTTAGATCTAATGACCAGTTCAACATGTTTCCAGATATTTATGAAAATGTTGGATTTATTATCTTCGTTTCTAAGAGCACTTCCAAATATATCTCTATCCATGTAGGAATGCAAAAACTAATTGAAAATACTTCATTGATCATGTAAGCCCAGCAGGGGGTGTGAATATCTTACAAAGTCTGATGTCGAAAACATGCTGCATCTATATTCAAGGTGTACATACTATTGCCACTCTGTAATATTGGATCGTTTTCCCTTAATAAATAAATGACTAATGAAATACAAGTCTAATATTTTTAATCATTTGTTTGATTGGGCTCTGCTTGTGTGAAAATCTGTAAAATAAATCTAAAAAATTCACAAATTTTAAGCCCCACTGTTTGTGTGGACAGGGCCTAAGACAAAGCCAAATCTAAGAGCAAGCGTTTATACATTCAGACTAGGTTTAATCTCCATGCTACTACTGTTACTGTTACTCTGCGTACCTGCTGCTTAGAAAGCTCATGGCTACACAGTTAGAATCATCAAAAAACAAAGCCAATGGACTATGGTTCTCAACCTCAAGCCTGAAGTCAGTGCAGTTATTCCCCAAATATACTTTTAGAAAAGTTTCTAAAACACATTTGCATTACTAAGTTTGCAAAGTTAGCATGCCTACTCTGAGAGGAAGTGTGTAGCTCGCCGACTCAGAGAGGGTGAAAATCTCATAGGTAACATCTCATATCTCATCCAGTTCCTTCCTCCTCTTTTATTGTGAGTGACCACTTAGGTAGCACAGGTGAAATGCACTTGTGAGCTGTGAGGTGAAGTTGGTGAATGCATGTTAAAAGCAGAGTTAGTGGTTGGTTGATAATGAGAAATGCAATCAGAGCACTGAAGGGACTGCACCCTGCTGTTGGATAATATAGAAAAGTGATTGAGGCTGAAACACAGAGAGGCAGAGGAATAGAAACAAGATTAGAAAAAGACTTCAGTGCCTTCAAGAAAATGAAGCATCATCGATCTTTATTGCTGAATGTTGTAATGTTATAGCATCAGTAAGGCCTAATTTAGTTTGCGGCTGCTAGTTAAAAGATACAGATGTAAAGATAATGACATTCTGAGTCTTCAGCTCCATTTCAATGCGTTTTGCTTGCAGACAGTGAAAGGGGGATACTCAGAAACGAGGATCGAGAAAAGGATCATTATCACAGGAGACGATGCTGTGGATCAACATCAGGTAACAAACAAGGAAGTGGAAAATATACAGCAGCAGAAAACTGAGTGTGTTTGGCTTGTGTGTAGTATCCAAATGTCTTATTTGAAGTAATGTATTCTTTGTGTTTTCCACTCTTTTTAGGCTCTTGCCATGGCAATACAGGAGGCCAAGCAGCAACATCCTGACATGCTTGTTACGAAGGCAGTGGTTGTCAGAGAAACAGAATCTTCCTCTGAGGAGAAACACAGGACACCAGAGGTGCGCTGAACTGTCTGAGATGACCCAGTAATTGTTCCCCACAGTTGACAGTAACAGTTACATTGATTCTTATAATTAAAGCCCAAACAGGATCTGCTACTCAGGATAAGCTCAGAAGATGATGTATTTAGCCTAAATTAGCCAGGGCATATCAGTGTCTTCAGCTCCAAAGGCTATGAGACTAATAAGCATGTTTTTGTAGGTAACATCTCATATCTCATTCAGTGTCAGAAACCACAAACCAAGTCTATGTGAGATTACGCATTAATTCAACATGATTAGCTAAACTGGTGGCTATAGATTTCCTGTTAGCTACATAAAGCGTCATAGCTCCAGTAAAGCTAAAGAAGCAGACACAGGACACCATGCATATCTTGGTTCATCCACTACATTTAAAATAATAGATTCCCATCTTTCAGAATCTTAGTTAACACTTTATTTTAAGGAACACAAATTAATTAACTTTTCCATCATATCCTGTGGAAAGAGAGTTTTTCACGTTTCATGTATGGAGGTGCTCGAAGATGTATTTAGTCTCAGCATACATGGCTCAGGTACCTCGGGTTGAAGTCTGTGGCAAACCTCAGGTCAAATCCAGAAGACGAGCTAAAGGACTCTTCAGAAGCATGACGCATGGCAACTGTAGGAAAGTCATTGTGTAGCATAGCTTATAGCTTGCATAGGTGTTATGAACATGTAGCTGCTAATTTTCACTGTAAAATTTCATTATTACTATTACTGAATATAAGATATAAGGTTATTATTATGATAGTATATGAGGTTATGGCAATATGTAAGTACAGTGACAAATCTCAGTTATTTATGCCAATATTTCTTACTCTGTGCGCATCGGTCACATTTTACAGATGTCCAGTAGTAAAATTGCATTACTCCACTTTCCCCAACTAATTCTGTCTGTACAGGGCTTGATACAGTAATCCTGTCAATCCATCTTCTTGACAGTATTTGGTTGTTAAAAAGAATTGAAACTACCATCTGCACATTGCGTAATAGACATTTCAGGTCCATTATAGGTTCTACTTATCAATAAGTAGAGAAACAATTGTTTATTGTACATTTTTACAGCTAATAATGCAATAACTAGTGACTATCACATAACAGACTTCCATGTATGTACTAATAAAGGTCAAAGTGAATAAAGCTTAATGCAAAGTAAAATGTCTAATTCATCTCACTAAATCTCACTAGACTATATAATCACACACCCTAATAAAAATCACATTTAGCCAAAATAATTTATCTATGAAGGATCATTTTCCAAAACAAGAGACAGTACCACTGTAGTCCACTAGGTGGAAAACCACTGAGTTAATGCATAGGTTGTCTCTCCACAAAACCAGACTTTTGAAATGAAATCATGATACAATCTCCCTTCCTGCTGTTGTAATGAACTGAAAATGAAAATGTGATGTGGCAATGGAAATGGCAACATGCTTTTCCTATGACCAGCAATAACTGTCACTTCTAGGGATTACAATTACCCTGCTTTGTGGGCTTGCTGTTACTGACTGGTATGTGCATGTGTGGATGTCTTTTTGTCTGTATGTGTGCAGTCCTGATCACAGATGGCCTCATGAAATGGAAATGAGTGTGAGGAGAGGAGCATGACGTCCAGCCCAACCCTCTACACCCAGCTAAGAGGCTAACCTATGCTACTGTAACAATGCAGACCAATAATATACAAAACAGACCAATCCTGCATCCAGCAAGTTCCGTACAGAACACCCACACCCTCACAGCCTACAAGTCATCCTCCCTCTGCTGTCAGCCCAGACTGTGAGACTTGTTTATTCAAGGCGACCTGGAGATAACATCACTCGCCCAGCGCTCTGCTCCATATCGTCTGTCTAAACCAAGTATACTACCACACACAGTGCTTGTCTAATACTACAATTCATATTTCCAAATAGCATGACTTGTTGCAGTCTTCAAAAAAAGAAAAAGGTTTTGCCCTTAAATTGTATAAATGTTGTATAAAGAGTTTATTCTCTGGTTTAGCCTGTTATTACTGTGGACATCAGAAACTCCAGCATACCGAATTCCGGAAATGACTGAGGGGGCAATGTGACTCAGTGTCCATCTCATATGCAGAGTTCATTCTGTGTGGTCAGCGTCATTCTCCAGAGTTTACATTCGTTTGGACCCTCCCCCACGAGAGGTTTGCTGTTTTTCGTCCCCTAATCCTACCTGCTCACTGTGGAATACTCTTTTGCTCTGTCCTATGAAAGGGTCGTCGTGAAGATCCTGCCTTTGGTTTCTCCTTCATGCATGACTTTGGAGGAGATATGAGGTCAGGTAACTTCCTGATAACTACCATTGGCCTGAGGGTGATGGTCAGCTGTTACTGCTTGCGGTCACCTATGTGACATATAAATATATATATAAATATATACACTCAACTGCGGTCTTTTTAGCTTTGTAAAGATTTTTAAAACAATAGATGATCAAAACATCAAGTGTTTGCTTGTTAATTACAGTTAAGAAATATTTATCAGTTGTCACCCACATACTGTATGCATGATTGGAATAGCCAGTGAGGATGGATAAAAAAATAGAATGCATCAGGGGTGTTATGATTTATGTCTAACTGGCAGAATTAGCAGAGAGCACATCTCATCATAATAATAACCTGCAGTGGATTATATCAGCTTGAACTCCACTTTTTATAATGAGGCCCCATTGTTACCTGTACACATTTTTTCTGCATTCTTTGGTCTCCTGTCCACAAGAACACACCGTTTCTGGTATCTTTTTGAAAATGCTAACATGACGGCATCCACTTGTGCATGGTCGTTGTTTTCTGCATGAGTTTAGAGTCAGGACGTATCTGACGTTGGTTGGTAATCGAGTTTGATTAGCAGTTTATTTCATTTATCTGTACTTTATCATTACAGTTAGTCATTTATGATTTTCTTAACCTCTTGAACTGCAGAGAACTACAAACTTGAATTCCTCATTCCTTTATTGTAAAGGACCCTGATCACTAAAAAGTAAAATTTATTTCCCTGACTTTATTGAAATAAATAAGTTTGGAGTAATGCATACATCTATATAAATACATACACATTTACTCTCCCGGTCCTTATATGGAAATTAAGCCGTAAAAACGTTTTTTCGGACCAGCTCATTTACAAATCTCTACCTATTCAGCCTACCACAGTTTAGCTCTGCCCGTTTTTTGAATGAGGAACAGCCAATCAGAACAGAGCTCATTTATCTTATATCAGTCTTAAAGGTGCAGTAAAATAAACAGACTGGTTAATTATAAGGTTAGAAAATAATGTGTAAAATTTACGACTGGTTTTAGAGCAAGCAGCACAAATGTTGGACGTGAACCTCAAGGGAAAATGTAGGATATGAGCCCTTTAAGAACACCTCAGAGAGTTGCTATTGTTGTCCATGTAATTACTAAATAATTGTCTTTAAGAAATAACAAAGTCACACAGTTGAAGAGGTTAATAGGTTAGATACTGCCAGGCTGTCTCAGCTATTTTGCGATATATATTTTACACAATATGCATGCTGATGATATGTTCTTTCCAGGTTGTTAGAAATTAAATTATATGAAATGTAGTCGCCTCCTCTTGAGCTGGCATGCTCATGTGAGCATTTTCAAATGTGTCAGAAATACCCAGACATGTATGGACGAGGCCTGAAATGTGAACCAATCATATCTGAATATCACACATAGGAAATTTTCTTTTTTTTCTTTTTTCCCTTTTATTGCATCTGCATGTTTGGGAATAATCATGCCCTGTATTATCTCCAGCCTAACTTATCCCCCAACTGATATTCTCATGCAGTTATTCTAAATAATATGGGTTGTAGATGCCATAGATATATATATGGGTTACAAGAATATTCAGAGAAAAGAATTTTAATATAAATATTTTATCTAAAGGTTTTTCCTTGGGATTATATTTTTATTTTTTATTTGAGTTCATAAGTTATGCTGTATGAGTTTGATGAAATGTATTTATATGAATTTGTGTGAATGTGAGCTATCGATTTCCCCCCCCCTTTCCAGATATTACTGTATGACCACCTAACCTGGTCACATGTAGACAAAGCCTGGCTTCATTAGACACTCGTACAAAAAAGTGTATAGGGGAAATATATTACAATATATTCTGCTTATATTTTGGAATATATACCGAACGCATAATTAATTTCATTTTCTCTGGCCCTTACCTGAGTGGGCCTAAAATCTAAATGCAGCTTCTCTCTCTGTGCTGACACTACCTGTGCTCATATACTGCTAAATGAATGTCAGATGTCTTATATAAAATCTCCCCAAATGTCTCTACTGTCCTCTATGCACTATTTATATCTACGATATCTACAGAGAAAGAATCCTCTCATGTAACAGCTGGTTAACAGTGGTAACAGTCCGCACCATCATAATACACCAGCCACCCTTTACATTGTGTAAACACTGTATGATGAGTGGACCAATAGAACACAAATATAAATAATCCATAATTTACTGAAATGAAATCTTGTTACCTTAACAAGTTTCCTTCTTCTGTAAAATGAGTGTTTGAAAGACATCACATCTTATTACAGCAGCAGTGACATGCTAATGCTGCTAACAGTGACAATGACAATGCAAGCCAGTAGCTACCAGTTAGCATGATGCCTTTTTCACAATGCTACTTGGTGGCTATTCTCTTTCATTCATTGTTAGCAACATTTACGCTTTGTTGTCTCCCTCTGTAGCCACGGCTTTGTCTCTGCTTTCTCTTTTTCTGCACACTGCAGCCCCTAGAGGATGGGGAAGGGGTTGAGGAAGGCCCTGTGGGTGTGTCTGGTCTGCTGTTTGAGTTTTATCTGTATGAATAGAAATCCTATACACAATACCATTCAAAAGTTTGGAATCACTGTTTTCAGTGTTATTGCTGATACATGTGTAAATTTGTGCAATGATAATAGTACTGATAGGTAAACATGCATCTCCAAAAAGTTTAACAGGGTTATGAGTGTTTGCTGTGTATCGTGTAGCTGTAGATGAAAGCTCCATAACTATATCTAGAAGAAAGTAATGCTTTAATAGAATCTTATCTGAGTGGCAAAGACACTGAGTGGCAGCATTAGCGTTTAGTGTGAATGCTGCTAAAACATAAAAATGTGCTGTTGTGCGACTGACTGTACAAACAGATTCAGCAAGAATCCAGAGCTCTCCTTTTACAGACTGCAGACTACAGAAGCTAAAGAGAAGAAGCAACTACAGAATTGCTGCAATTCAAAGAAACAACTAAAGTCCAGGTACTAAAATGTTTGTGAGTTCAATGAGTGGTGAAGTCACGCTCTGAAAACAGGTGGGGAAAAAACAAGCCCACTGTAGTTGCAAATTTAGCGACATGGTACATTCAGTTAAAAGGAAAGCAAGCATGGATGAAGAAGTCTACTCAATGTGCCTAAAAGTGGCGGAAACACTCATATGTGATTTGCTGTTTTCCCTAATAAACGCAGCCGTGCTGCAGAATGTTTTGCCACTCAGTCCGGCTAAAGGGGATGTGTACCAGCCAGAACAGGACTTCAGCACACACCCTCTATTGTAAATAAAACACCTACAAATACCTATAAAACACAGTAACAAACAGAAACAAATAAGCAAAATTTTTTGCTACCTTACAGTATAAAAAGGTCGTTCTGATTGACTGTACTGTATTGTGCCTCATTCTAAACTTGCCTGAAACACTCCTGTGTTAATAGACAGGGCTAAACAGCTGAATAGTTAGATATATAGATATGTACATTTGTTGGAGTGTCTTTGATAAGTTATTATAGATTAAGATAATTAACCTGATAGTAAAACTGAACTGAAGTGATTCCAAACCCTTGAATGGTAGAATGTTAGTTTTATAATTTATGTTTTTTTTTAGTCCAACATCACTGGAATTCCTGATTATTGTTAAGACGTGTTTGCTGGGAAGAGTTTTGTGTTTACGGCAAGCTTCCACTGGCTTGTATTGAATCCACTATCAATGATAAATAAAAAAAAAGCATTTTGTTTTTGTTTACCTCCTCTAAACCAGTGTGATACTTTTGGTTTGGGTGTGTTGAAGGGAGGGATGGTGTTGTTTTGCATAGACGGAAGAATACTTATGTATTTCTTAACACAAGCAAAAATGGAACTCGTGCAATCTCGTTAATATACTGTAAATGCAAGTTACATGTAATGTGAGTTACATGTACATGTACATAGTGTGATTGTTGAGACTCTACACGCAAGGACTGTTAACAGTGTTAAGCGGGAGAGGACCATCATATCAATATCGGGTGCCTTACCGTCAGAGTCACTGCCACTCGAGGCAATGGACAAATGGTGGGATCCTCTGAAATAATGGAGATACAGACGACCGTTGTTGCACTGGAGTAAGGCAAAAGTGCCTTGTATATGCTTGCACAGAGGAGTTCTCCGTTTCCACCACAGCTCATGATGTAAGAG
This sequence comes from Salminus brasiliensis, assembly GCF_030463535.1. Taxonomy (NCBI): domain Eukaryota; kingdom Metazoa; phylum Chordata; class Actinopteri; order Characiformes; family Bryconidae; genus Salminus; species Salminus brasiliensis. The sequence goes on from NC_132898.1 coordinate 8,946,949, forward strand.
GTGTAGTTATGGCATCTGGAGTTGATTTTCATGATCGAATACCATGGTCTTCTGCTGAAGAGTCAAGCCACTGCTCCAAAGGATCTGGACCCAATTCAGTATCTAATGCTCTATGCATGGCATGAAGCATTGGCCTGCCCAATACTACTGTCCTCCTCCCTTCAGTTCACCCTGCTCTCCTTCTCTACTCGTTCATGGTCACCTAGTGCTTGATGGTGTGATTTTTGCTGTATTTGCATTAAGTCTTAATGGAATACATGAATACATCAATAAATGTCTAAGTCTAATGGCAGCTGTATATTTTCTTACCATATAAGTTATTAAAGAAATGTTTTTTTCCCCCAAGTATAGTCAGTCAGACGAGGCATGTCATTATTTATTTATTTTTATCTTGAATTGGAGTCACAAGGTGTTGCTAACAAATAATTGTTGCTAACAAATAATTAAGCTCTCTTGTTATGGTTGGTATACCGTAGTGCAGATATTCAGACTCCAACACCCCCCATGAAAATTCCTTTTTAGTGAGTGGTGTGAAACACCCTATGTAATGTCAGAATGTATGGGCGGGGCTAAAGTAGCCCTTATACTCAGTTCCAAAAGTTCCAAGTATTTGGACAGAAACAATTTTTTAAAAATATGCCTCATGTGTTCACCTCAACTGATTTTAAACAAAGCAACCAAGATGTGACTTAAGTGTAGACTTCGATCTTTAATTCATTCTCTATTTAACAAAAATACTGCATCATCCATTTAGAAATTTCAGCCATTGTTAACATAGTTCCCCATTTTCATAGGTTCAAAATTAATTAGACAAACTAACCAAATTATAAGGAGTATTTTTAATACCTAGATGCAACTCATTTGCTGTCAATGACTGCCTGAAACCTGGAACCCATGAACATCACCAAATGTTCCTCCACTGATATGCTTTGCCTGGCCCTTACTGCAGTCGCCTTCAGTTGCTACATGTCCGTGGGTCTTTCTGCCTTTAGTTTAGTCTTAAACTAAGTAAAGTAAATAGACTGATTTTGCCATGTAAAAACACTTGATTTATTTGCCTTAAGCAGCTCTTGGGTTGCTTTTGTGGTATGTTTTGGGGTCCTGGTCTTTACCCATCTGTACAATGAAGCACCATCATCTCTGTCTTACAGCATTTGACTAAATCTGAGCAGGACGTACAGCTCTGTACGCTTCAGAATTCATCCTGCTACTGCTATCAGCAGTGATGGAGAAACTCCCAGTTCTACTGGCAGCCATATATGCCCATGCCATGACCGTGCCTCCACCATGTTTGAAATAAAATGCTTGAAATCATGCAGCCTTCATTTTCTTCTCCTTACTCAAGTTAATCTGGGCAGGCTTTTTTTCTAATGGTTTCTAGCAAAGTCTAATCTGGCCTTTCTGTTCTTGAGTGATGCAAGTGGTTTGCATCTTAGGGTAAGTTCGCTTTATACTTAGACCTACCTCCTTAAGAGTGTTCCTGACTTGACTAGATGTTGTCAAGGTTTTTCTTTCCACCAAGAAAAGAATTCTGTGATCATCTACTTTAGCTGTTTTCTATGGGCTTCCACGCCTTTGGTGTTTCTAAGATCACCAGTGCATTCCTTCTTTTTAAAACGTACCAAATTGTTAAACTGGTTCCTGCTCTATCTCTAAGGTCTGATGGTCTCCTTCACTTGCCTCTGCGCTTTGTACTACTTTTGCCATGAACCAAATGCAAATTTAACAATTTCAATTGGTCCTGAAATAATAGGGGGACAGGCCACACCTGCTTATCAGTCAAGTGTAACTGTCCATGGTTGAGATGTGTAAAGTCTTTAAGAGTTTCTAGAGAAACTTACTGAATCATCCACAGTGGTGATGATAGCAGCCAGGTGTCTGAAGGGTTTAATGCTTTGACACAGCAAATGTGCCAGTGTTAAATCAACACTATGGGTCATAAAATTATTATTGGATGTTGTATTTGGATGTCCACTATTCAAATTTGTTGCTCTAGATTAGAGCTTCAGACAATTGCTATACATGTAAATGTACTAGCTTCTGTCAAGGGTTGAATATATTGGGCAGCAAGTGAACAGTCAGATCTTGGAGGTGATTAGAGGTTAAAAGCAGGAGAAATGGGCGACTGTAAGAAACTGACACCCTTTGACAAGGCCCAAATTGTTATGGCTAGATGACTGGGTCGGAATATCTCAGAAACATCAAGCTGGTCTTGTGCAGTGGTCTGTACCTACCAAGAAAGGACAAACTGTAAACTGGTGACAGGGTCATAGGCTTCTAAGGCTCATTGATGTAATGCATGGAAGCCCCGCCTCAAAACTCGCATGACTTACAGGATCTGCTGCTCATGTCTTGGTGTCGGGCACAACAGGTCTTGTGGAGTCCATTCCTCAGAGTGGAAAATGCAAGTTGGACCTAAATTCAGGCTGTGTATGGATAACACAACCAGTCATCAAACATCATTACCTGATGTCATTTGTGCTCCCATGGCTGAATGCAATCAGATCCCAACAGCAGTGTTGGGACTCCTATAGGCTCTTCTAGCAGGAAATAGGGCCAAACTTTCCAGTAATTTCTTTTATTTCAAAGGAAATGCTGGATGAACAGGTGTGTACTTCACACTGCTTGCCCTGTGCCCTCATTTCCCCATGTTCAGATAATGTGGTCCTTAAGTTTCCTGCAGCAGCCAGCAGATGGCAGCACTGAACTTCCTCAGCAAAGGGACCCCAAAAAAAGCTTTAATGAGACCATAAGGCTGCTATAACTCACCTCTGTGATCATGAAACCAAAGCAAATTCAAATTAATCAACAGAAGCTAAACGAAGCAGGCCTGTGTATAACACTATACTTATAGAAATGATTAAAGCCCTCGTTCAGAGACACGCAGCTTGCTGTGTTTTGTCATTATGTCCTCTTTAGCCTGAGGGCTGCGCATGAGCCAGAGTGAAGTCTGAGTTTAACAGATTGCCGTGGATCGGAACCTATCCAGCTTTAATTGAGAATCTCTATTTTGGGCGCTTCAATTAAGCTACTGTGATTTGGAAGTGAGCAGGAAAACGTCTGAGTAAAGGAGAGGCAAAGCAAGGACACAGCGGCTTCACAGTGAAGATCTGCGTTTGCTAATTTTAACAGTGATGCAGTGAAGCTGTCTTAATTCATTATGAGTCTGTAATGTCATGATAGGTAACATTGTAAAAGATCATAACAGATCAATGATCAGAAAAGATTCATTAAACCAGTTTAATAATTAGAAGTGAACTAGGTAAGTTGTAGTAGGATGTAAATGTATTAAGTGCACGTTAAGCTAAATCTTACCAAGTTTTTTTGTTGCATCTTCAAAAAGAAAATTTCTCAACAGAAAGAAACATTTCCTTTACCTTCAATTAAGGTTCATGGAAAAAGCTCAATTGTGGTCATTCTGGAGCATCTCTATCATTACGAAGCGTGGTCCAAGAAATTACAAAATGTAAAGAAGAGCTGCCAGGTTTTTGTGAGACATGGTGATATATCTATATATGGACAAAAAGACAAGACAGGACAACCATATTCACCATTTGTTTTGGACACAGATGGAATTCAGCCTCCGCCTTTAACCCATCCTTGCAGTGAACACACACACACACTAGTGATCATACACACACATGTGCCAAGAGCTGTGGCTCGGAGAGCAGGGAGGGTGAAGGGCCTTATTTAAGGGCCCAACAGTGGCAACATAGCCAGGGTATCAAACCCACAACCCGATCATCAATAGCTCTAACTGCTGAGCCATCACTGCCAAAAGTGCTGAGACACCTGCTCATTCATTTCTTCCAAAATAAAATGAAGGGTATTATACTAATACAGGCTTGTACAGTCTAACGTTGTGGCTTAATGGTTAAAGAAGTGGGCTTGAGACCGGAAGGATGCCGGCTCGAATCGTACCGGCAGGTAAGAATTAGGGGTGGGGGAGTTAAGGCTGTCTCCTCCCTTGAGCTTTGAGTGCCTTGCTCAAGTGCCCTAACCCCACTCTGGCTGTGTGTGTGTGCTTGTTGCCATTTATTAATCAGGATGATCACCACCTCACCTCATCCCCAACTCATTCCAAAAGTATTGGATGGAACAGAGTTCCACTGCTCCACAGCTCGGCGCTGAAGGCTTTACACCCCTCTAGCCCGGACCTGCCATTAGACAAGCTGTGTGTGTGCATGAAATGGGCGCAACTTAAATTAGCTGAATGCATTCATTAGAAGGGGTGTCCACAAACATTTGGACATATAGTGTATTTTCTTAGCTCGCAAAAAAACTAAAAACTGCCTACTAATGTTAATTACTTGATTGACGTGTTGCTTTTTACAGAATAACTAAGAGTCTAAAGTTGTTTACAAATCATTTGGAAATGTAAAAACTGTAATTACAGACAAAGAGGGCCAAATAAATGTTCTATATAGAGGAATACAACTAAAATATTAATATAAAAAATAAAAACATGTCAAAACAGTCATTATAAGCCGTGTATATTGTGCATATATGCTGTGTCTGATCCACTCGTACCAGCGCAACACACACTAACACGCCACCACCATGTCAGTGCTGAGAATGACCCAGCACCAAATACTACCTGCTCTGTGGTGGTCCTGTGGGGTCCTGACCATTGAAGACCAGGGTGAAAGGACAAACAAAAAGTCTAACAAATTATGCAGAGAAACAGTTGGATACAGTCTGGAATTACAGAACTACACAGTGCTGCTATATGGTGAGTGGAGCTGATAAAATGGATAATGAGGATATAGACAAGGAGGTGGTACTAATGTTATTGTAATGTTATATTTTAATAAATTCTGAGTGTATCTTGAATCATTAAAAGGGCAGATTTAGACCATTTATCCACCATATTTGACCATTTTGTGTCTTCTGCTTTTGTGTTGAAACCCTATTTAACACAACAAAGAAAGAGTCAAGTGTTGTGGGGCACCATATCCACAGAAGGAGAGGACATTGGTCTATGGTTAAAGGCACTACATTTAAAACATCCACCCAAATGTCCATACGTCTGCTCTTACCATTTGGAGGAGGGGAAATCAACACCAGAACATCCTTACCCAGAGAAATGGCTCGGTTATGAAGCTCAGGTGAAGCAGGTGCGTCAGATGCTTGTGAGGCTTTAAGGTAGGTTAGTGTTTAGGCTAACGTCATACCTGACAGCTTCACAAACACCTGGCGTGTCCACTTCACCAGAGCTTCACCACAGCAGAGGTGTGGATGTTTGGGTGAATGTTTTTAATGTAGAGCCTTTAACAATAGATGCATGTCATCTTCTTTAGAAATGTGGCTCCACAACACTCCAATCCAATCTGCTCCACAACACTCCAATGCTTTAAATAGCTCTTAATTATGTCAGATAGCCTGTAGGACTGTTAGGTTAGGATACCTAGCTATGAGTCCCACATCAGCAGTCTATTCTCAATTTGAATACAATACAACCATAAAATATTTGATACGGAATGAATGATGATTCTAAGAAACAAACTCTTGTAAGTGGGCATAGCAAAATAAGGTAACAAGCAACTGATGGGATGTCAGCCTATTATGACTTCATCTAATTTATATATTTTCACCAATGCTTCGATTTGTCCTGTTCCTTATTGGTATTGAGGATTGGTATTTCTTTGCTCTTGGGCTCCCCCTACAGTTGGGTAGTGTAATTCAATTTCACTCCACTGCTGTCAATAACAATCGAGCTTTGAGCGCCCCCTCATGGACAGCTATACACATGCATTTGTTGAGAAGCTGAGAGATACAGAATCATCACTGAAAGTAAAAGAAAGCATGTGGACTCAGGCGGTAGAGTAATATTGCAGGATTGTACACTAATACTCGGGTTATGCAGTGTTTCACAATTCCGGTGAGAGTTCCATAGTGCAGTAGCAGCGTTCCGGCCACAAGTGGGAATGACAGCGATGCCGTTATTGCTGTCGTTGGAGCAACAACATGATTCTGAAGCTATTTTGAGCTATTTTAATGTTCAGTTGCTACATAATGTTGCTTTAAATCATTGTTCGCAAACGTTGAATTAAAAATTAAACATTGTCTTGGGGCGGCGCTTGCCTTTTTAGTTTGGAGGTGCACTGAAAAAGAACCAAGGCTATTATTCCATAACAACTGTTGCTGTGGAGAAGTAATATTTTTCCACCAGACTGTGTTGATCGGATTTTTATCAAATCTCCAAAGTTAGTCACTTTACACTGATGCATACTCTCTCTCTCTCTTTCTCTCTCTCTCTCTCTCTCTCTTTATCTTCTCTCTCTCTCTCTCTCTCTTCTTCTCTCTCTCTCTCTCTCTCTCTCTCTCTCTCTCTCTCTCTCTTCTCTCTCTCTCTCTCTCTCTCTCTCTCTTTCTCTCTCTCTCTTTCTCTCTCTCTCTCTCTCTCTCTCTCTCTCTCTCTCTCTCTCTCTCTCTCTCTCTCTCTCTCTCTCTCTCTCTCTCTCTTTTGCTTTCTCAGAAAAACTTCTGTTCTGTTTTCCCACATCACCCTCCCCCTTGATAACGGTGTTTTTTAGAATTCTTTCGTTATTATACAATAGTGCGTAAAATGACACAGACATCATCTCTATATTAATCATCACATATATTAAATGTGAAGTAGGCTCTACTATTCAGTGGTAAAATGCTTCAAAGAAGCTGTCGAGTCAGCATAGTTATTGCCTTTGACTTCTCTGGAGGAACTTTCTCAGCCCTGTATGGAACTCTCAGTGCTGCGCCGCTCTGACACAAATGCTGAGGGAGCTGTTTTCTCTCTTCATAAACAATGCCTCTTTAAGGTGAGTTGCCTCTGCTGGGAAACGGAGCTTCACACCCCATATCATCCAAAACTTACTGTATCACCACACACACACACACACATACAGCATTAAAATTAGCGTTCCCTGCCACCCCTGAGCTCTTTCTGTGCCAAGTGTTGTCACAAAAAATCTGACTTGATCCTGCCATAAAACAAGTTGACCTATCCATGTCCACCCACTCTTCCACCATTTGGATTCAGAACAGCACAGCCAGTCGCTCTTCTTGACAGATCTGGTAGAGTTAGAGATCAGAGAGATCTGGTAGCGTCTAGCTGATGGTCTGAGGCTATGCTGAAGATTGCAGAGATAGTGCTCCTTTCTCATTATTCTGTTCTCTTCAGTGTAGCAGTTCTATTGACAGCAAATCAGCCTCAGGCCATGATACTACCACCACCATGCTTAACAGTTGGTACAGTGTTCCTGGGGTTAAATGCTGTATATACCTTTACTCTTCCAAACATACCTCTGGTCATTGTAGCCAAACAACTAAATTTTTGTCTCATCTGACCCTGAAACTTTCTCGCAGAAGGCTTTTTCTGTGTCCATGTGGTTCAGCTGCAAACTTTAGTCAAGCCTAAGGGTGTCCGTTTTTTGGGGGTTTTTTTGAGCAGAGGTTTCATTCTTGGATGGCAGCCTCTCAGTTTTATGGTGATATAAAACTTTGCTTGACTCGTGATCCAGCAGCGTCCAGCAGATCTGTGCTGTGGCACTCCCTGGGTTATTCCTAACCATCTAAATTAATTAATCCTCAGCTCAGGGTGACAGTTTGCGTCTTCAACCAGAGCTTGGCAGGAACTACACCTCTCAATAACTTGTACTCACATAAGTATGAACAAGTCACAAGAGGCTGTGCATTTTTCATAGATAAGGGTGTTCGTTGGCATGACATGAAATGGAGCAAATAAAACCCTATTATCTGTGGCAAGCTTTAAATACATTTTAAAGTTATTAATAACAACAATAGCCCTTTCATTACTGTATCTAACCAGTTGATCACCTAAGTTGTATTTGTTAAGAAGGTAAATGGTTAAGAACGAAAATTTTCCTCCTACACCAAACAATATTTCAAAACAGGGGGACACTCTAGGTTGTACTGTTCTGACAGTAGAGTTAGAGTTTGAGTACCAGTTGTTTTGCATGTCTGACTGATCATTTGTGATAACACTTGTTAAGGAGGAAGTTGGACCAAGATGTCAACTAAGGTCAGCTGAGGAATGAGTGGGTGGCACGACTGTCAGTGCTGGACTTCATGTCCCAGAATCCCTCAGGTGATTGTAATAGTGTTCATATGACTCCTAACATCCCTCCACGTTTCCAGTCACCTGAGTACTGATTTGTCTCACTTGTGTACGCTCTGATAGTTTAGTATATAAACCCCGTCTTTACTCTAGCTAGTTGCAAAATATCGTACCTCTGTTTTGGTGAACTACTGAACGTTATTTACTACTGAACGTTATTTACTACTGAATGTTATGTACTACTGAACTTATTTACTGTTTATCATGTGAATGACTTCTTACCTTTGTATTTCCTACCTTGTTTTTTGTCTTGCACTTTGGACTTGCCTGTATATTTTGCCTTGGATTTCGACCCACTGCCTGTTTTTGTGACTATGAGTTTGCCTTGACTATTTGGATGTGCTTATTTCCCCTGTTTGTTCTCTTTTGCCTTCAAGAAGTGGTTCCTTGTATGTTTTGTGACTACGAATTTGGACTACGATATTTTTTAGTAAAGCCTCTTTTTCATTTCTCTGCAACTCTGCAAGCGTTTGTTTACGTTACAGTGGGCCTCATCAATGACTTATAAAGGTGCAACAGACATGCACACTGAACAGTCAATGTCATATAATAAATATTAGGATGCAATATATAATTTGGATAGTTATCACAATGTTGGCCATTACTGATATATACACCATATGGACAAAAGTGTTGGGACACCTGCTCATTAATTTTTTTTATCAAGGGTATTAAAAAGAGTTTATCCTGCTTTTGTTGGAGTAACTGTCTCTACTGTCCAGGGAAGAAGGCTTTGTCCTAGATTTTGAAGCATTGCTGTAAGGATTTGGTTGCATTCAGCAACAAGAGCATTAGTGAAATCAATAGAGCATTAGTGAACCACCCCACCTCTTTCCAAACTACCAAACTTAACCCAAAAGTATTGAATGGAGCATCATCCATCATTCCAGAGAACACAGTTCCACTGCTCCAGCTCAATTCTGGGGAGCTTCATAACCCTCTTGTGAACAAAAGCTTGTGTAGGCAGCAGGACAATGATTAGGATCATATATATAATTCATGCTAAACCTTAAATTGGCAAGCTCTTAATTCACGCTGGATGATCTGAAACAATTATATATATATAAATATATAAATATATATATATATATATATATATATATATATATATATATATATATATATATCCATGTGCATATACAGCAGCTGTAATCAGAACAAAGGTCAGCCTGAGCCTGTTCATTCTCAGTTCAATTTCTTCATTAAATAGGAAAGCTGTAGTTCACCTTGTCCCAGTTCTTCAAAGCCTGCACCTTCAGCTCAGTGAATATTCCATCTCCGCTTCACACCTGGATCACCGCACATAGCTCCTGCAATGCTCCAGTGGTGGCTGTGCAGCCAATCGGTGGTCAGATTGAGTGGTGGGGTGGGGGGGATGGGCGTGGGATAAGAATAGAAACAGCACCGACTTGGTAGAAGCCAGTGCCAATCAACAAATGTAATCTACGGCTGTTAACCACATCTGTTGCCTGGCACCCGTGTTGTGTGGAGGCTTTCGCTATTCATTAGTGCTCCATATCTGTCACTCTCCGCTCTGACTTCCCCGTGGAAAGCTGCGGTGTGCTGGGGCAGGAGCATTGGAGGGGTTCAACCTCTTCAAATCCACAGCCCGATCTGAGCAACTCTCACTAGGCTGGCACTTGAACTCCTCTGGCCACCTTGGAGAAATCTAGCCTGCGGGTGTGGAATTGATTAGATTCACTTAGCTGTCCTGGAGCTGTAAAAATTGTGGTGGCAGTTGACCCCTGGGGGGTGGGTATGGTGCAGGCTCCTGCCTGATTGGAATTTACATAACAGGCTGGGGAAGTGTTTGTCAAGAGGGATTTCACAGCCTCTTTTTTGCTACAGAGGAGAGAAATAGAATGTGAATTTGAATGTTTGATAGAAAATGTATGGCACTAATTCATGATGATGCTTTTTATGTTGTATACATGTATTTGCAGCTCTCATTTTTAGATGTGAAGAACCTCATAAACTGGCTGTAACTTAATGACTCCATTGATCACATTTAGCAGGCAAAAGATACCCACAAGGGGGTGCTGTAAGTACTCGACTAGCTTTAATGCTTCACATCAGTGACAACAGTGTTTGTGTACTTGGGCTGAACGGTTTTATTTTAAAAAGTGTAGTTTGCAAGGGCATTAACTGACTAGCTTTCACTTTAGATTAATTGCATTGAATTTCAGTTTTTTTTCTGTTTCACAGTGTATGCTTTTTTTAATTAGCAAGAGAATCTTATCAAACAGAAAACATTTTTAGAAATTTAGAAATAATTATCTAGTTTTATTAGAGTATACTTCATCATGACATGCTACATATATAAATATATATAAATACAAATCATTACTGTCAAACAAGCCTTGACGTAATGTGAATCTGGCAGATGTTCTTTACATTGTGTCAAAATTTAATGAATAAGAAACACATAGAAATGCTTCAGAATGAATCAAATCTTGACACATTCCCTTCCATTGAAAGTAAAGAAAGGTTTTGTCCTTCTCCTTTAAAAATGCAATTTCAGAGATGCAAGGTTGTTGTTTGGCAGCGACGTGTTTTTGTGATAATAAAAAAATTGTTGTAGAAAATCAGAAAATCAGAGTTGTTTGTTAATATTTTTGTAACTTATTTTGCCAGACTACATTTTATACATACCTATCTAGCATGCCTATACAGTACTAAAAACAAGGTTCATAGCTGAAGCTATTTTGGTTGTGCTGTATTAAAGGTTCTTAAAAGCACCATCTACAAGAAGTTGTGCTTTTATATTTGAAACCATTTTACCAGGCAAACACAAATTAAAGCATTCGTAAGGTTAATTGATTTGGCATGATTCTACATGGAACCATCATCTGTACTAAAAACCCTTAAAGAACCTCTTTTTTTATTTGAGATTATTTACAGCTTCAGTCATTTGGGTATGGAACAATAAGTGGGTTATAACCTACATGAATCTTGTAGCTCAAGTGTGTAATCTACGGAAACAAACTTCAGACACCAAACATGTCTTGGCTAAAAGGACCACACTTTTAAATGACTGGGAAAATCTGTAAATTTGAGTTATTGCTGAAGCATCATTCCAGTGTGGTCATTCAAACTTTAGTTGTTGGACTCCAACCAAATGTATTTCTATGCCCATCTTGGGTAGCCGGCTATCTACGCTGTTCATTTTTCCCCTCTGCTAAATACTCCATCTTCTTCCTGCATTACCTTTCATTGCAAAAATACTGATGTGATGAAGCTGTGGGAAAATTACAAACGTGACGAATGGTGCTTTTGGGCCGGCAACCTGGGGCCGCGTTGGAGCTGCAGGAATATAATTCTGTCCAATGCATTAAGAAAGTTCTGCACCCGAGCTCATACAAATAAATCTGCCCTATCAGTTTTATGATGTTTCTTGTGAATAATAGCTGGGTAGCAAGGCGCAACTGCAGCCCTGTTGGGGCCACCAAAGCAACGGAAACAAAGATTTAATTGCCTCTAATCAACCCGAGGGCCGGCTATTTCTGAGTTACCATCTTTCTCAGCCTCCATTTCATCCTTCCGTAGTCAGGAACGGCTCCACAGAGGGTTTTTTTTTTACTCTTTCGGGTTATAGCTTATTTCGGCTGACAATGCTTCCCTTTTGAGAATGCAAAATGAATGGACGCTGACCGTGTCAGAAATCAAAAAGTTCTCCTCTCTAACTTCGCCTGTACTGCCTTGCATTTCAGTAGCCAAGGGCAGACAGCACTGGACAATGCGGACAACACTGACCTTGGAGTGTGATGTACAGCACAAGGCTTTTGGCAGCAACAATAATAAGGGGGTGCCAGGTTCAGCACCGTGGACAGCAGTGGCAGCCGTCTCTGTTTGCACTCTCTGCAGTATTATGGCATGTTGTGGGGTGTAATATGACAGGCTTTTTGCGGTGTCATTGCAGTGCACTTGCACACTGTGGTGAAAGTTCCTTGCACTGAAGACTCACCCCTAACGTGGCTGTAAATAATCAGTTTATAAGCAACATGTAGCATTTTTACCTTTAAATAACAGCTTCAAATTCATTGTGATGCTTCACTGACTTGTAATAAGAATAGCGTCTCTATCGTTGTGAAACACCTCGATAAGGTAGTTGTTTCTTGTTACTGTGTCTTTAAGACTGAAGCATGTAAATGAGCTTTGCTCTGTTTGGCCTGCACTGCATAGCTCCTCATTTAAAAAGCAGTCTGGACTGAAAAAGTCCTTGGAACTTTTGACATGAATGGGCAGGGCTAAACATTTGCAGAATGAAGAGGTGCACTTCAAAACAAGAATTGCTTCTTAGAAGTCAACGCAGATTCTTCACAACCGATTTCTGAAAGAACACTCCACAGGCAACTGCATATTATGAACGTATATAGCAAAGTGGCAGACAAAAGCCCTTTGCGCACTTCTGTTTAAGAATGGCGAGAATGATGAGAATTTCCTGTAGACTGGGATTTTTGCCACTGCTGTTAGACCTGTATGACCGCACACTTCAACACAGCTACAAATTCAGCTACTTTCTTTACACTGTGACTTCTGGCATACCCAAATGCAGTCACTCCTTTTTGCCAAGCATTAACATCTGCTTTGTGACTTGTTTTTCACACATCCAACGACCCTGTCATTGCACTGTACCACCTCTTCACAATCTATGAATCCCACCCTGCAGGTATTTCTAGCCTGAGCTTCCTTGTACAGTACTATCTGTGGGAGCCTAAAGATACTACCATCTTAAATTCTTGAACATTTTTTTCACAGGGAGCTTATGATTAAATGTTAACGGTTTATTAGAAAAAGTTAAAACTGTTTTTAATGTAATAAATACAAATCATTTGTTTTCCATTCTGTCTTGAAATAAGGAAGCAGCTTTGGAGCAAGTCTGTCCTGATGAAGCTAGTTCAATACTTGCAGGCATGGTCAGAGCACACACAACAGTTGTTAAAGCAACAACTCATTGTTCATTAGTTACTACAAAGCACATTGCCACCCTTTCATTAGATTTTTCAGATATCTATCTCTTTGAACTGTTGCTGCCTTGATTGATTACAGCGGAACCTGAAGGCTAATCAATGCTGCGAAATGTCAGGTGGTCACTGTACAACTTAGCCACTGAAATATTTATTTAGTTCAATAAATAACAGCCTTCCCTCTCCAACAGACTTGGTGAAGGACATTTTCTGCTTGCTTTCTGTTTGCTTTTATTCAGACTTAACATTACTTGATACTGATGCCTATCCATTAGGGACAAACCACTAACAGGAGGACTTTAGTTGCAACGTGTTTAGCTTTACAAAACTGTACACTATGTATCTTGATTGCTGTACATATACATGGTCATAAGCAAGACTGAGCACAGTGCACAGTGTCTTAAACATGCACAAACAAACTTCTAGTACTATTGGCTGACCCCTAAAAGCATTAGGAAAGACAACTCAGAGGACACCCAAATCGAGAAAGAAGTTCCATAACAGTGAGATCAGTAAGAAAAAGGGAACTCAACTTAAAGACAACATGTTATATCAGTGTGAATAAGCGGAGAACAGTGATTAAGAAGAACATTCTAAAATAGTAAATCAGGGGGAATGGGCAAGACTGCATTTGTTCGAAGGGTTGTCCACAAACATTTGGACATGGTTTCAACTGGTCAGCGACAGGTATTTAACCCCTCCCCCCCCTCTAACTGGGTCATGATGATACATCACCAGCAAACCAGCTAGGAATGGGTCTCCTTGAACGCTTGCCACGTCAACATTAATCTCTCATTAATATTCAGGCCCACTCCTCATCAGCAAGGTCACTGCGTGAAGCAAAAGGCAAAAAGCTTTCTAAACATTTGGAATGCCAGAAGAACCGTCCAAAAAAGTTTAATTGAAAAATTCCTTCTTCTCTGTGCCTCTTTCTTTTTTCCTGTTTTTTCCCCTCCCTCACTCCTCTCAAGGATGCCGAACACTGGCAATTTCAGCTTGATTGGCTTTATCATATGCTGCCGCAACTCAATTTGGAAGCCCTCAAAATCAATTATTTATTCGCTCATTATGTGTGACAGTTCATTGTGCCTAATGATGACTCTGTCTCTCTCTTGTTATGGAGGCGTTTCAATACCAGGCTGACAACAAAGATGTCTGCGGGGCTGAAAAGCCTTCGTTGCTCCAAAAGACTTCATATTCTGAACACAAAGGCATCATACACATGCTCACACACACACATACATGCACAATGGCAAGCTCAGTGTATTTCTGCAGGGACTGTTTTAGGAGGAGGAAAATTATTTTTGTACCTTGTACACAGTGTCTATTAATGTAATCCAGGGATTTAAAGAGGAAAGTAGTCAACTGACATACATTACAGTGCTCCAACTCATGCATTATGACTACATGTGATGTACAATTATATATATAATATTATATATTATTATATATTATATATATATATATATATATATAATAAGTGAATGCAATTGTTTAAATATAATTTTATAAATAATGATTGTATTGTACATGGTACTAGATCCTCCCATGCATGTTTCATCTACAGCCCAAATCAGTGCTCTACACCTGCATAAATTAAGAAATAAACATTGCCATATGCATATGCAACAAATAAACTGAAATGTATACACTACTATAGGACACAACTATATTTTAGAAATGGAGATAAGGGGGCTCCAAGTGGTCCAACGGACTAAGGCGCTGCCTATGAGCCAGGTCCAAGGTAATGCTGCCTGGAACTATGCCACGCATGCACTACCTGTGGCACCAATTATGTTTTTTTTTTTATAAAACCTGTCAAATTAGTTCAGTTCATAGCAAACAGATTGTAACTTTACACATTAAGTTTAAACTACTGCCTTGAAGTTGTTGCATAAAAACATTATTATTAACAATTATTATTATTAACATTATTATTACAATTATAGAGATTGTAGAAACTGCAAGTGTGATTGCATCTTACAAGGGTTACTGTGAAATAGATGTTGGTGGCTCAGGTGTTGCTAGGTGGTTGCTATGGTATAGCTCATGCTCGCTGATCCCTTGTTAAGACATTTGCTATGGTGTAGGTGTGTGGTAAAATGTGGGGTGCCAAAATATTTGCCCAAATGACAGTTGGTCCAAACGTTAGTTTGGACTGGACTAACATATTAGAATTATTTTATACATTTATCTGCAATCAAATTACCTTCATGTCAGTGAAAACATTGATTCACAGTTTTGAACAATTCTGCGAAATTATGGTATTTGAAATCATTATTTTAGTGAACATTGTCACCATCAAAAAAAAAAAAAACACTTATCTCTGTCTATCTATGTTACAGCAGAAGGAAAAAGGGTTCTCAACCTCAGTGTACGTTGTATGTCATTAAATGGATTCAAATTAATTATGGATCATTTTCATTGGTCCATTTGTCATGAATATTTATGTCTTGTAAAAGGAAGAATAGGCTTTCAGAGATTTTTTATATCACAAAGCAACCGCGTCACTTCCCAGCTAACATGTCCATATGGGGCCTGTATGGGTAGCCCAACTGAGGAAGGATGGATGGGCAGTAAATGTAGTCAAATTGTGAAGCATTATGAACAATAGAACTTAGGGTCCTTGGTTGAGGAATCTTCCTAATAAGCATAGTTCTGAGCGAGGTATCTCAATCTTTGCTAGGATTTTATGAAACCAAAATTCAAGGGAAGGGTCTAAAGCGCACATTGAAGAATTATTAGTCTGTTCAGTTCTATTCGTCCAATATTACAGATACAGCAAGGGCATTATGTGGAGTTAGTTATTTGTGATTTCACAGCTTGGAAGGGAACACAAAGTACTGGAGCATGTTTAATGGATTGGTGTGTGAATAAAAACCCTGAGACAGGAATAAAAAAATTTAGCGACATTATAACTAAGGGGAAAAGTTCTGTGTCAATATTTTTCTCAATATATGATATATATGAATATATTCTGCTATATATGTGCTAATTAAAAAGTATCAACATTTTAAAAACTCAGTTATATAGAAGCATAACTTTGAGCTATCAAAAGTATTTAATCATGAATAATGACACTTAACCCTGAAGAAAGTATTTTTTTCATTTAAAAGCAATGCATTTTGTTAGATCTATGAATGAACAAAATTGGGTTAATCAGAGTTATTTAATTGCTTTCAGTAATTTCTAACACTTGTTTTTCATCATATGATTACACATATCATCATATGAATACAAAAACTGGTTAATAAATCGCCTCCGCCTGATCGACTAATTACTGCCTTCAGAAGTCTATGGTTGGCTGAATGGGGTGTGTTAGATTTGGATTGAAACTGAAGCCCAAAGAAAAGGAGCTCTCCAGGAGAAGTGTTAAAGATCACTGCTCTATGTACTTTGATAATTTACACATTCAAGGCAGGCAATAATAATTTGGTTTAATCAAAACTTAGGGGAACTTGTGAACTGTTTAAAAGCTGTATATGAATTAGAGGGTTTCAGTCACAAGCTAAATCCCTTTTCTCCATATAGTGCACTATATACACTGATCAGCAGAGATGTACTCTACCGATCAGGCAAACATCAGTAACACCTGCCTTAAACTGAGTAGGTCCCCTTGTGCCGCCACAAAGTTGTCCTGTGGTATCTGACACCAAGACATTAGCAGCAAGTCCTGTAAGTTGTGAGGTAGGGCCTCCATGGATCACATCAGTGAGACTCAGATGCCCATAACCATGTCACCAGTTCACCTGTTGTCCTTCCTTGAAGCACTTTTGATTGGTACTGACCACTGCATACCAGAAAACCTCCACTGCCTGATGTTTTGGAGATGTTCTGACCCAGTCGTTTAGCCTTCACAATTTCTCCCTTGTCAAGTGGCTCAGATTCTTATGCAGCCAGTTTCTTCATGCTTTTAACACACTGTCACCTTCAAGATCTGACTGTTCACTTACTGCCTAATAGATTCACTTCTTGACAGATAATCAATGTTTTCACTTCACCTGTCAGTGATACTGTAATGGGTGACTGGTAAGTCCAGAAATGGTTTTATGTGTAATTAGTGCACTAAATGTTAACTAGGGGTTGTGCAGCCTGAGGCTGAACATAAATGTTTTTCTATTATAGACATCTTGTAGACATACTTAATGTAAACCTAGCTGTCATAGCTTACACTGTGCTTTACATAAGGAACCATTTGAGATCCAGCTACAGCAGCTGGCATACTTCACTCTGGAACTATGGATAGTTCAGAGGGTCAAGCCAGAAAACTGTGACACCAGAAAAGTGTGTGCTGTTCATAATTCTCATGTTAATGCACGTCAACAACTCTGATTTAAACAATTTAATAATTATGGGTGTAAATGTTATTTGATGTTTTGTATTAAAAAAAAACAACAACTATGCAGGAACCTTGTCCAAATCTCAAGGAATTAAAATGAGTATCAGTTTTTCTTAGGGAGCCGAACAAAGTTTACACATCTGTTACTTCCTGTCTGTTGAAGAGTGCTTATTGCTTCATGTTTGATGGCGATGTTGTGGAACCAGGCTGAAAATGGCATAAAGGACATTAATGTGGTTTAAAGTTTAAAGTGTTTTAGAAAGAGCGAGACTTCAGAGTCTTTTTCAGAAAGAGCTTCAGAGGAATCTGTAAATCAAATACATTCTAAACAAACAATCTAAATAACAATGTTTGTTTACACAATGCTTAAAAAATTTAAAAAAATAGTTCACTGTAACTTTTAGACAATCTGAATTAAACAGTGTTTGCATGCTGCATTCAGTTTGTACAGTTAGTCCACTTTCAAGGAAATAAACAGCATTTTATAGACAGATTGCAGGTTATTAGGCCATATTAGGCCATGGGAGACTAATGGCTCAATCTAACAGGATTATTCCCCTCTTACTAGTTTAACTGAAATGGTTGCAAAATGTTCAAAGCTTGTCATCTAGCTTAGTAGGGCTGGCATATTAGTGAAATGAAGACCACTGATCATGAGGAATTGATTGACTGACGGAGGAAATTTAGGTTTGCTAATGCACCTAATTTGCTATGGGGGTTGAGTTTAGGTGCAGCTGTACATTGTCTACCCAATCATAGACCCCAAGATTATGAATAGGGATTGTAGTTGCAGAGCTTTTATTAATTGAAAATATAAGTGAAAATACAAAAAAGTGATGAAGCTCAATATGTATACAGTAAAACACAGTAACAAAGTATTTTCCCTTCTGGTTGATGTATTTTTACAAAAACGGAAAGGAGCAGTGGACACAATGGATCATAATAAGCACTGAAATATGACACACTTTCTTGTCCCTGCATGTTGCTCAGATATTTACGAGAACAAACCTCTAAGGAAGGATATGTGTTGCTAAATATAGATTTTAAACATCTGTTTCTTCAGAGACTCCACACCTTCTAAGCAAGGGAGCTTTCTACATCTCCTTATTGGGAAGGTTAGTTTACACCGCTTTCCCCTAACCCCAAATATAGTCAATCATTCAATATTCAACAAAAATGTTTAGTGTCTGAAGTTCACAACGTTCTAGTGCAAACTTCAGAAAGCAGTCATGTGAAGTGAAGCCAAAAGTGAATAGCTTCTACTCTCCAGCACACACTGTCTAATCAGATACTTTACACTCTTTAAAGAGTACCATGGAGTTAGACATCAGGTAATCTGTCAATATGCTCTAATAGTTTCCATTAGGCTGTCGGTGTATGTTCAGTGTGTATTCTGATGTTCCAGATGGAGATGTCAATACTCAGACAAATGTGATTTTCCCTCCTTTGGGAAAGATCGAGGCCTTGTTTAAAATCTGCTCAGAAGACAGAGGAGAAAACGGAGGTCTGTCTTCAGCAGTTTTCTCTTTACTATTCACTAATCACTGGGATGAAAGCAGGAATACACTCTAGACAGGGTGCCAGTCCATCACACCATGCATGCTTTTGAGGGGGGAGGAAACCAAAGCAACAGAAGGAAACTCACATGGACACAGGAAAAATATGCCATCCATTATTAGAATTAATGTTATTACTATTATTGTTGTTTTTGTTGTTGTTGGTGGTGGTGTTATGGAAACAAATCCTATATTATATTAATGAAAAACAATGTACTCACATTTATTGGTCAATGCTCTAGTATCATGTGACACATACACAAGTTTTGCTTGTATAATTTTTCCTGCTGTCTGTCTTACAGCCCTCTCACCCTGCTGCACCGTGCCCTCACCAATAATTAGGCTGTCCATTTTGCCAGAGTAAGAAAAATAGTCCTTCCTGGGCTATGGAATAGTAAGTAATAAGAACATAATGGCTGTCCCTGGGCACAAAAACAATCCAGCGTCTCTTTTTCTCCATGCTTCTCCCTCTGCTTTCTGACACCTTCAGGGAACAAATGGGCCCTATGTCTTTCTATACTGCCGGGAGGCTCCCTGTTGGCACTCCGTTATGCCTCCTTTTCCATCTCCGTCTGCTCTCAGAGGGGTTCTCGCGGGCTTGCATAACTGTTTAGCACCGGGTTTGATGAATTATGAGTTTTTCTGCCTTGCTTTTTTTTCTTTTCTTTTTTTTTTTTTACACCAGTCTCTTCGGTTGCATGACAAAGTGCTTAAGAGTGAGTAAAAGAAGCTGCCTTTAACATTATATAAACTTCAGAAACTGAAAGGCAGAATGGCCTGCAGTGCTGTGACAAAATATGTGGCTACGTTGGCTGAATTGCTGCTAACTTCTTTGTAGCAAATTTGTTCAGTTCATTCTGTGGAGTTCACAAAGCGCTAAAGTTCTGTGGCTCATTTGTGTGGTGTGGGAGGTGATTAAGCACACAGCCATCATAGCTAACAAAGTAATTGCTTCAACCCTGTTACAGGGCTAAATAAAGCTGGTCTGAAAATCATTAGAGGTTTAGCAGGTTAAGCACATCACTGAACATTGACCACAAGCACCCCACAAGCATAGCATGGGCTAAATTCCTCAGCTCATATATTGACTGTGTGGTAATTGTGGAAATCTGTAAACACGATACTAACCAAAATGCATTTCTTCTTTTCTAATCTTTAAGTAATTGTTTCTTACACCATTGTTTCTTTGGGGGAACCCACCCCTTACTGGTCACCCAGGAAACACAAAGACTTCTATATCATGTGTCATGTGTTAAGATATTGACTATCAGAAGAGATACATGACTTCTAATTTCTAATCTAATCTGCACAGCTTTCACCAGGTAAAACTGATGATCACAGTTGACCATCACACCTATATGAGCTTGTTGTATATCCCATTTTAAAAACCATGAACTAAATATGGAGTGAATGTTGATTACTTTATTAAATAAATTACCTTTACATTACTGTGCCGGAATGCCTGGTTGTAACTAAATATTAGCTAGTAGCTAGCTATGTCATCTGCTGTGAATGAAAATGCATTACTTTTATTGCTTAGATAATGTCAGGCTAATGCAACCTATTAACTAGTTAACCTTTTGAGTCATTAGCATGGTGAGCAAGCTAATGTGACTGCAGATAGTATGATTTTAGCTATCATGAGAAAAATTTAACTAAGGTGACTAGATAACAATGTTATAATGATATATTTGAATCTTTTCACATTGCCAAGCTTTTTGTGTAAGCTTGTATTAAAAATACAATAATTACTTTCTTGCCTTGAATGTGCTGTAGGCAATTATACAAATTAGGCAATGGCGTAATTTAGCGACTTCTATCAACTTTTAGGACAGCCAATAGTTACTTTCCTTACTAAGGAGTTGGCAACACTGCAGAGTGCTCAGGTCCACAGACAAGTGATGATTTGGAACATGAACTGAAGGCATGGACATTAATATAGGGGAGAGTGAGGAACAACCTTAGGTATTAGGAAATATAACATGGACAGTTTATGTAGTTTAGCATGCTGTGTGATTTAGATCATATTACATCCCCTTAGCACTGTTTTAATTCTCATGATTAACATTTTGCACCAAAAAAACTAGTAGTAAGAAAGTAGTGCAAAAAGTAGCAAGAGGAGTTCAAAGCTTTGTTTAAGGGTTTAAGTTCAATGTTTCAATAAAAATCCATATAATAATAGACTGTTGTTTGTTTTAAGTATGTCTGTAGGACAGGAAACAAAGAAAATTTGAAGCATTTAATTGTCTAAAATGTTTGAACCTTTAACTGGATATAAAGTGCTGACCTCAAACCCTGAAAAAAAAAAAACATTATTACTCCTCCACCAAACCTTTCTGTTGGCACTATAGAGTCCAGTAGGTGAATTTCTGGAAAGTTCTTGTGGCAACAGCAAAATCTAGATTCATTCATTCATGTCATGTGGGGAAGCATGATTCATCACTCAGAGAACACATTGCCACTGCTCCAGTCCAGGGGCAGCATGACTTACACCGCTCTTTCTGGTGCTAGGCATTGGTCATGGTGATTTTAGGCTTATATACAGCTGCTTGACCATGAAAACCCATTTTACAGAGTTCCCGATCCACAGCTTCTGTGCTTATGATGTTTCCAGAGGCAGTTTGGAACTCTGTAATAAGTGACTTTTAGCGTTGCATGCTTCGGCACTTGGTGGCCCTGCTGTGTGGGTTTGCATTGTCTGCTGCTTCGTGGCTGGGCTGTTCTTGCTGAAACACCTCAACTCAATCATTAGGAGGGGTGTCCACATACCCCTTTATACAACAAATTCACTGCTGGTGGGTTCCAGGTGGGCATAAGCTCTGAGTAGGTTTGTACATGTGTTGTTACTGGGCTCCAGTTGGGCTTCCCAAATGGGCCTTATTTTCATAGCCCATTTTAATCTTACATGGGTCTCAACCGAGTTGGCACACATGCTTAACCCCTACATGCTTAATCACTGACCCTGTTGGGCATGCCTGTGTGTGGCCAACATGGAACACATCGACAAAACATTCTGGTTCCTAGTTGTGCTACCCATGACAGGCGCTATCTAGGGCATGCCTTCATGTGCTATCATCAGCACAGAATTAGGTGTCAACTGTAGCATGGCATAAAAATAAGTCTACATCTAACTGCTTCGACAAGAATGAATATATTCTGAGCTATTCTCCACTGAGATGGTGTGCCAAGACTTAAAATGTACAGTGCTTCAGATGATCAATGCATGCCCCAAAAAAACGTCAACGGCACAATGTTGGAAGACTGGGCCAACGTGTCTAAGAATGACCAATGACTACAGAAAATGCTTGGCTACTATCACTTCTATAATAATTTTTTTTACACATTTTCCACTGGTTGATGTATAATCATCTTTAATAAGTAAATGAAATCAGTATTAATATTTTATGATGTTCGATGACTCGGGCACTCATTTATTAGTTTACGACCTGAACAATTTTCTGTCCAAAACATGCAAATGTACCCAAGCTAAGCAAAGCACCATATTACATTAATTAATCACAAACTTACTTGTTAAAAGTTTTTGTACATCTCTGATTAAGAACAATTATGATAGATTCCTGTTTGTGGATACTTTATCATCAATCATCAAAAGCGACCATCAAAAATTGTCAAATAGCTCCATACTGCTGTAGCTGACTCATACTGTATACTGTGTCCACTATGCATACACGCTGCTTTGCACTACTCTACTTTTGTCCCGCTATGTATAAGTTTTGTTAAATCTATATATAGTTTTAAAGACAAGCTGCCACTTTTAGAAGGAACAGCCCATCCCATAGGATACTGGCATGATATGAAATTCAGGATTCTTCTGCGGGGGTGTGCAGGAGCCCTCACACATTCTTTGGAGTTGAAAAGACTGGCATATCGATCCGGAGCCTCAAATCTCAGGGCTTTCAAAGCCACACCATCATCCATTCCACATCAAGGCTTTCTTTCAGAGGATTTGCTGGGATATGGCTGCGAGTGAGGAACAGCTTCACTAATCTCAGACAACACAACGTCACAGAGCCCGGGGCGTTCATCTTTAGACATTGTTCTGCAGATCAAGTGCAAATCAGTTTCAGATAAAGTTTTCTTCAAAAGTTATCTATAGATCAGTGGTATTAATAGTGGTTTGTCCTTCTTTTGCTGTAGAAACAGCCTCTACTCTTCTGGGAAAACTTTCCACTAGATGTTGGGACATCGATGTAAGCATGTGATTGCATTCAGTGACAAGAACATTAAGGGAACTCAGGATATCATTTTGGATCATTAGTTCTGGATCCAAAATGCCAATTCAGCTCATCCTAAAGGTAATGGATAGAGCTCCATCACATAAAGGTGCCCTAGAATGGAAAACATAGTTGACATAGTTGAGTAATGAGTTCGGTACAGGGACATGACACACCATAAACTTCCCAATTCCAAAATTCCAAAACTGTTTTGTAACAGTCTGGAGTCTCTTTATTTATAGCCCAAAATACACCCAGCCCACCAACGAACACCTAAATGTGCCTAAATGCAACAGCTAAATCGGAAAAACATGGAAATGGTGTTAAAAAGCTAACACTAGCGGACCAAATGATGCATAGAGAAGAAAGGATGACCAGAGGTATCACGACAGGTATCCGGACAACAGCCAGAAAGAACCACACACAGGCAGAGGCTAGCTGGATGCTAGGGTAAAAGCTTACTCTACCAAACCACCTTTAACCACTTACATTAAGTGAATAAAACTGATTGTCTTGTTACACTCACTCCTGGCAAGAATAAAGATCTAAGCAACTTTGACAAGGGCCAAATTGTGATTGATAGTTGACTGGCTCCGTTGGGAGTTCTAGGTATGCAGTGGTTAGTACCTACCAAAAATGTTCTAAAGAAGGACAACCAAAGAGTGTGACAGGGTCATGGGCGTCCAAAGCTCAGTGATGTGTGTGGACAGCATGAAAAATGTAGTG
The DNA here is from genome assembly GCF_030463535.1 of Salminus brasiliensis. Classification (NCBI taxonomy): domain Eukaryota; kingdom Metazoa; phylum Chordata; class Actinopteri; order Characiformes; family Bryconidae; genus Salminus; species Salminus brasiliensis. The sequence goes on from NC_132898.1 coordinate 8,970,888, forward strand.
ATACCACAGAAGAGCACCTGTAGTACCAGAATCCCTGTCTTAAAGAGAAGAGTTTTACTGACGTAAGGTGGGACCTACACAATATCAGGTAGGTGGGTTTTAATATCATATACATACTTTTTTGTTGTTGTAATTATCTACTAAATTTTGGACTATCAATGGTGCAGATGTAGAAGTTCTGCAGCACCTTGGAGGGCAGTTTGAAGTGGAGGTAGACAAGGTGACAGGCCTTTTGCACACTTTGGGGGTCTGAGTTGTTACACTGAGTGTCTGTGGAGGCTGTCCATTAGCCTAGCTAGCTTGAACAGCGAGTTAAGCTTCAAACCAGTGCTACATTATAGCCACCAGGATGAACATTCAAATAATATAGAAGTGAATTCTGTATGTCACACACAGCTCAGTACACTGACTGTTGCACACATATGTATTGTTCTAGCAAAGACAAGGCCAGAATAACAGCACTGCAGTTAAATCAATCAGGTGATTTTAAGAGCATGCTAAAGGTGCTAATAGACATGTTCGAAAAAGGTTCATTACGTAACTGTTACTTGAGGATGTAGATGGATTGTTGTGGTTTTCTTGGACAAATCAGATAGGAAACAGTCAGGACCACAGACTAGGCAAAAACCCGAGCTAAATGTGTTATGGCTGAGTAAATCAGTTGATGATTCTTTGATATAAAGACAAATCTGCCCGTCTAGCAGTGCTCTTGTACAATCACACACCTTATGCAAGCATGAGGAAAAATGTATGTGTGAGTGTATGTACCTCATCTAAAGTTGTCTACTTATTGATCCACACTGATGCTTTTTTTCAGAATATCAGCTGATGCTCACAGGAAATGGCTGTATATAGACAGCTTTTATTTTGTGTCTCACAATCTACAATCATCAAAGCCTGAAAGAAATATTTCAGTGTTTTAAACCTGATCTGTATCATGCCATCAATTACCACAACCAGTCATTTCAGAGCATTCTCCTGTACCTAAATACAAAAATATATATAGACTGGATAATTACTTGGCAGAAATCAATGGGTAGTCGCCAAATTCCTTGAATAGACATTTAGAATTCATCGCTTTTTTGCACAAATTAATTTTAACAGTACAGACCTTAGACTGGAGAGCATTTACCATAGCTGCTCTGTTGACATTTTATTCAGCTTTTCAATACTGGAGCAGCACAGTTAAAAAATATGATAAGTGCTGTTATCAGTGGCCATCATACTGCTAAAAATTCTGATGCACAGATAATGAATTACCATAAATTACCACAAATCTTTTACTGAAAGAACATATTATATAGATTTGCAGCTACAAATACTTGAATAAACCTGAATAAACCTTACAAAGCATATATTTATTTAGGGATACTATTGGTATACTTATAATAAACTAAAAAAAAAAAGTAAATATGATGTTAGTGAGGTTTTTAGAGAAATAGAGAGAGTGCTATCTACCCAAACAGAGAGATCGCAATGCATTGTGCTCTCTTAGACTCTAGCAAATGATGGCAAAGTGGCATGGCTCTGGATTCAAACTCAGGATCCCTAGGCCATAGTGGCAGGACAATAGACCGCTTAGTCAATCGTAGCTGTTATGTTCACTTATAAAAGATATATCAACCAAAATTATACTTAGGTATGTTTGGACTATACTGACAAGTATGCAGAAATGTCTACTTGGTTTGTACTTGTACTTAGTTTTTGCTCTAGATATACTTAAAGACCTATAGTTGGTTAAGTCTGAATCAGTTAAAGAGTTTGTAAACTTGAAGCATTGTCCCTGGCTTGGCTTGTTTTTACACAGGGAAATTTTTAACAAACCACACAAGAATGTTCTCTCCGCTTAATGGTCAGACCTGTTAGTAGTGGGAGCAAAAAAGTAAATATATGAAGAAGGTCTTGAGTTCCGGACAAGAGCATATTTCTTTTTTTCTTTTCTGCCCAATTTTCTCCTCAATTTAGTTGAGCCAATTAGCCCACCCACTCACTTAGTCTCTCTATATCACTTACAATGCTCCCGACACTAGGAGAGTGAGGACAAGCACATGTCTCCTCCATTACAACTGAAGTCAGCTACAACTGCCACCAGTGCAGCATCACAAGGCAGCCAATGCGCTCGAAGGAAAGTACTGGATTCCAAGCTCTGAGATATCAGCCAACAGACGTCTGTGCTAGCCATCATCACAATGGCAGTGGGAGTGGTATGGGAAGTGCTATGGCTCTGACTGCTGATGACGATGACGAAGCAGCTTTGCTGCTACTTGTTTGGTGCTGGAGCTTATCAGGGCGTCAAGAAGAGAGTTTGGACATCAGTCAGAGATGGCATTTGTTCATAGCTGTAGTAATTATCTGGGCAAGATACCAGGTTAACTCCTGGTTATAGGAGCCTTTTAGCTAAACTTGCACTTCAGATTTCGGGACTGTGTTGCTATTATAAAGGAGGCAATTTCACTTATTGACTGACTGACTCACTGACAGATTTTCTTGTACGGACCATCTGGAGACTTTTTGCCACAAAGGTAACAAATATATGTAAGCTGATGCTGGGTATCCCTGATTAAAATATTATTGTACAGGGAAATGGTGTAAACACATAGTACAGCATTAATGTTTGTGTTATATTCTATAGCTTGTCCAGCAACGCTACTGCAACATTACAGTCTATTATACAATAGATGCCATAAGCATCACTGGCCATGTACATGATGTCATGGGCCCTTCACCTCTAAAAACAAGTAAATATGTGGTCTACATCTTAAGGCTCTGAGGGCAGGGCTTGAATCCTTTATCAGGTCACACAAAATTGTACATGAAACATATAACAGATGTCATTTTATGCCACAGAACATTTTTCAAAACAAGGAGCATATATATACTGTTAAAATACCAGCTGCTTTGCTGTTGGAGTGAACGCTTTGGTTAATCTTATCAGGACGTCAAGAGTAGAGTTTGGACATCGGTCAGAAATGGCATATGTTCTTAGCTGTAGTAATTATCTGGACAAGATACAAGATTACTGCCTCGCTATGGGAGCCTTTTAGCTGAAACTTGCGGAGTACATCTAACAGGGCGGTCAGATCTAAAGGCACTGGGTGGGTGTGAATTCTGGTGTAGTGTGAGTGAGGAGAGGTCTTTGAGGGTGCAGTGTTAGTTCCAGTAGTAAGTGCAGAGTGTGTTTGCATGGGGAGGAGGTGTGATGAGAAGTGGAAGCTCACAACATGGCAGCCAAGCTCATCGCCATTTTGAAACCATCATCTGAGTAAGATTACTGTATTCACCACTGCCCAAACAAATAACACCAAGGGTGAAAATGAACCAGAGTCCAATTTAACCAACAAAAAAGTGCAGGTGTAAAAATGTCCTTAGATTCACACCCCAGAGACTCAAACTCAACTTGGACCCAAAAACCTGTCACTCAGCTTGGACATGAACCCAGATACTCAAGACTCAATTTGGACTGACAACTAGAGACTTGAAGATTGACTTAGACTTGAACCCTTCAGTTTGAAGTTATGAACATCTCTAAGTGTTCTCTAGCTCTCACAATTAGAATAATATTGTTGAATATAGTGGCATGCATTAGTGAAAGTCAACACATTAATTTGATGAGGAAATGTACTTTCTCTTATTTTCTAATCAAATGTTTGGAAATGTGTCAAAATGTATCTATTAAAATCTTCCAAACAGAGGCAGTAGATAAAAAAAAAGATAAAAATTCTGAAATATCAGAATTTTCCTTTAAGGTTTCTTCTTCTTCTTCGTAATGGATATCTTATCATGGCCTTTCACTAGATTACACATTCAGGAAGACAAAGCTGTACAGTAACTCAACGTTTTAGTGGAAGGAAGCCATTAAAGTAACAAATGAAGACCTATCTTTAGAAACCTCGCAAAAACAGTGTGGCTGTTCTTGCAGCTGCTTTTTCCCTATCCGCCACAGTGAGACACATCGATCCAAACACAAAATCACTTTCACAGTTAATTACCATAGTTGATCACACTGTGTACATTGGAACCGTTCTTAATTGTCATTTCTTAAGGTTGCAATTATTCCCAAACAATGTCTTACAGTTTTTCTAGCCTTTGCTTCTGTATCATCCATTTTCCTCAGATTTTTGCACAGCATATGGAATATGAATGTTCATCACACCCATGATTCATTCTTGTTCATATCGAGCATAATATTGTATGCAACTACAATATTAAGAAATCCAGAATTAGCAGGCAGACAGATAATCTAATTAAAGGAGTAATAGCTTTTGAAGTGTGAATTGGAGAGATGATGATCAAACCCATTCATATTTAATGACTCTTAGAGTCCTTTGAAACCATTTGCTATCTCAGAACAACAACTGGAGGATGGGGTCTAAAGAAGTATTCAGAGTCGAGACTCCAGTCTCGATAAGGAGATGGTCAGAAGCCGTAAATTGGATTTGGAAGACGTGGCTGGAATACATTTTTGAATTAGCATTTTGATAAGTGCGGACTAGCTGAACCACAGTCTGTCTCACAGAATATTCCCACTTGTAACTGGGCCTCCTCTTCCGAACCTTTGCTTTAATACTCCCCATAAGTGTGTAATAGATTCCATTTTGCCGTCACATCACGGGAGCTTTTCATATCCACTGTTTCATTGTTAAACTCATTTGAGAGCCTTACTTTTGAATAATTCGAAACACTGAGGGCCTGGCTGAGCCAGTTGCCCATAGCAATTTATCTATGTTAAGCTTCTATCTAATGACAGGATAGGAGATCCATGAACTTGAGCTGTCAATCTATTTACACAATGCCTGTCTGTGTCATTAGTATGGAGACGGTTTCATCACTTACCTTTCCCACTGGGTCGCTGCTGTTCAAACCAGCAGTAGAGGTACAAGTTTGGAGGTCGAAGCCATTTTCGAGTTATTTGCTCATGAGATCGCAAAATTGAAACTCATAACAGAGCATGAAGAATTACAATGAAAGACAAGCTGCATTCGCCCATGGTGAGAAAGGTTATAGACTTACTCAATAACTGGATGCATTTAAAAACACAGCCTCCTGTTGCTCCAGAGGAATCGTAAGACAACTCAAGATCAAGGTAAAAGTGAACTTTTTATTATATTAGAAGGAAAATGAATTGAGAAAAAAAATACTTGCATGGAGATTGTTGTAGGTCTTCAGTGAAGGAGTGGAAAACTACCTCAGTGTGCTCCAACGTCTACTTCAGATTTCAGGACTAGATTTCCAAAGTCTATAGCTTGTCCAGCATCGCTACTGTGACATTACAATCTATTTATACAATAGATGCTGTAAGCATCACTATTTCATTGACCGTTAGCCTTGCCTTAAAGCTCTTAAGACATCTTAAGGCTCTGAGGGCAGCGCTTGAGTCCTTTACCAGGGAGGGTCACATGAAATTGGACATTTTATGCCACAGAACATTTTTTAAAATAAAGAGCATATATATTGTTAAAATGCCATTGACAATTCTATGCAGCCAATGATGGTCTGGCATAACTAGGTTTGTCTGTTTTTTATTGTTATTATCTTGGAAGTACTTCTGTTGATGATGCTGATGCCATTAGTATCACTGATGATATTTTCAGAATCATTACCAGAAATACTACAACTACTTCTGCTACTAAACTTGCTTGTAGTTTACAACCATTAATTTGGTCATGAAACTGTCATTTGTAAATCTACTGTCATTTGTAAAAGGACTATAATGCATTACATTATGTCATACATATCATACATTATGTAAATACATTATGCCTGAAGCTCTGTGAAACAGCTTTGTGCCATCTGAAGAATAAGAGCTAAGACATAATTAGATTCATTTCTCAAGACCTAAAGTTGAAAGTTTGATGTCTCAATTCTGAAGCTTAAGTCCAGGGATGTCACAAGTCTCAGTCAAATCAGAATATTATGTACACCCCTGATTTTGAATGAATTCGGCCCATTGTAATAGCTCCATTGACCATATAGGAACAGTTTGTAGTTCTATAATTACAGATTGTAGTCCATCTAAATCTCTGCATGTTTTGTTAGCCTCCTTTCACTCTGTTCTATAATGGTCAGAACCCCACAGGACTGACCACCACAGATCAGGATAATTGGGCAGGTGGGTAATTGTCAGCACTGCAGTGGAACTGACATGGTGGTGGCATGTTTATAGTGTGTGTTAGACTGAGAACAGTCCAACAACCAGAAATATCCAGCCTACAGTTTCCTGTGAGCACTGATAAAGGGGTAAGGGATGACCAACACAAACTGTGCAGCAACAGATGAGCTTCAGTCTCTGACTTTACATCTACAAGGTGGACCTAGTTAGGTAGGAGTCTCAGAGTACACAGTGAGTGGACAGACACAGTGTTTAAACACTCCAGCAGCACTGCTGTGTCTGATCCATTCATACTACCAGCGCAAAAGACATACAACCAGAGCTGGCCCAAAGCATGCTCGAATTATGCATCCATTTAGCGCCCCAAAGCCACCAGGGGGCCCCAAGAGCACCAAGATATCATGTTAAAAAATGTATTTTAAAAATAGCATTGTATAATAAAATGAAATAGTATTAAACAGGTAAAAGAAATTGTTATATTATTTTCATAGTTGGCACACCAATACTAGGTCGATCAATTTCTGCTGTTGGCTGCTGCCACTTTTCGGGTGGTCGATAAAGGCCTGGGCACTTCAGCATATTGCACAATATTTCTCACTTGGCAAATCGCTCTAAAAAAATGCCAGTTCCCACCTTAGGCCTTCCGCTTCCTTTTTTTCTGTTCTTTTTTTTTCTGGCCCAGGGAGAAAGGGAATTGTGCAATATCAGAGTCAGAGTTAAATGTTTAACATTTAAAAACAGAAATTAAACTGTTTACTTGTTTTCTGTAAATGCAGCATCTTGTCTGCTGATGTTACTGTTAACACATACACCACTCTGTATTTAAAAGTGAAAAGTAATTAGAACATTTATTGTGAGTTTGCTACCCCTGTAGTGGTAAAAACAATAGCCAGAATGACACCGGTATGATGTAAGCTAATTACAAATAATGCTAATGATAGTTATAGATAGAGAGGTTACACACACAGTGTAGCCTATAGAATTAAGAAGCATCTTGTGCAGAGGTAGTGGTATGGGGGCCCCAAATGTGTCACTGCAGTTCTGAGAATGACCCACCACCCAAATAATGCCTGCTCTGTGGTGGCTTTGAAGAATGGGGTGAAAGGAGGCTAACGATGTATGCAGAGAAACAGATGGACTACAGCCTGTAATTATAGAACCACAAAGTGTTCATATTTGGTAAGTGGATCAAAGATGTTCATGCAATATCATGTCTAATATAATATAATACAATATAATATAATATACATGGATATTCTGATATGACTGTGTATATACATATTGTCATGCAAAAACCTTGTGTCTCCAAATAGCAGCTTTAGAAGAGAAGAAGAAACCTAACCTTCAATGGAAGACAATGCAATAATATATATAACCACACATATACACCCACATTCAACCAGCACAGCATGTCACTACAATAACCCTGATCTGTTACTAAATAAATATGGTATATACTTGACCCTGTTTACTGAAGTGCGGCATATATTCCTATATCTCTGTGTAAAAAGATGTGCTTCCCTCAAATAAAAAAAGCAACTAACCCTGTAGGTCAAATGGAAGAAAGCAGTAATGAGAAAGATGCACTTTAGGGCTCTAACTTTTGTCCCAACAAAACACACTGCCTTCTAAATGTCATCATGATTGCATATCTGTCTGCACCAGCGGCCCATTTATAGCCTTTCAATTAAAGCTGGTGGGACAATGCGGCTCTTTTCTTTCAGCGATTTGGACCTCCACAGCAGCAAATAAGAAATAGAGGTAGTCCAAATCAAACCCTTCATTCATATATGAGGGTGGCATTTGTTGCTCCCAAAAGATACTGTCGAAAAAACACTATGAGAAATATGCACACTTGTTAAATTTCTGTAGGAAAAAGGGCTTTTAAACGTTTGTCTGTAAAACTCCACTTGAAAACTTTTTTCCCTTTCTGTGAGGTTGTGTTTAATTGGAGATGTTAATTATTGCAGGTGCTTCATTATTTTGACGTGGCCCTGTTTGAGTCTGGACCACGCGGTGTGCTCATTTGAGTTTTAATTAAAACATAGATTGGGATAATGTAACTAATTATGGAAGTGACAGGTACTCAGTATGAAAATGGCTGTTCTGTTGTCAGTGAGATTTTAAAAACACACAGCACTAAATATTTAGACGGGTAAGACTGGCAAGAGACCATCCTTCATTTATTGAATTTTCAGTCAAAACGTTCACAGATTTTTCAGAAAAGAAAACTAATAATTAAATAATAATTCAATGGCTGTCATTCGGTTTGGTGTGGTTCTGATGGGAAATCTAATCTCAAAATTATCTCCAATAGTAGTCTTCTCAGGTCGGCCTAGAGTTAGCTTTTAGCCTTTTTTGCATGTTCTTTCAAGTAAAAAATACAGTTTGCTAGTGCAAACCATGCTGTGAGATAAAACGGGAAGGTGGCATAGAATATTTTTTGGCATATACAGTGGGCCTGTTGATGACATTTCTCATGTCACTGGTGCAAAACCAAGCTATTTCCGCAGTTCACTTTTTGTTACACAGTTGAAACCTCATGGTACATTTCCTGTACCATTTGTGAAAGTAGCAGCAACATTGGATAACATCTGGACCTCTGATGCATTTCAGCTTCGACTGCTTTTTTAATGGGATGCAGCCAATCAGAACAAAGCTTATGTACACAAATCAAATATGTCTTAAATGAGCAGTAACAAAACCAGCCTGGTTCATTCTAAGGGATGAAGGCAGATTTGTGAAGGAAACCAGCTGTTTTTGCAATGTAAGCTTACCTATATATAAAAGCTGTAAACTGTGTCTCAGCAAAAACAAGGGAAATGTAGTATATGGGCCCTTTTGAAGCTCATTCATTAAATGAGTCAATGAGATGTAAAGATGAAAGTGAAAGCATTCTGTATTGCTGACCTGATGGCAGCTGTCTAGCAGTAATAAAATGGATCAGTGTGTTCTGAGCTTTGCCTCCACATCTTCAGCTGCGCTGTCCTTTTCGAATCTGCCTGCCTGTGCTGTTTACTCTGACTGACCAACCCTTCCTCCTTCACTAGACACTGCACTTTGCTTTGTGTGAGCTAGCACTGAACTCCGTCCTCTTCATTTCCTTCTGCTCTACTGAAGCCTCTGTGACCCCCTGTGCTCGCCTTTACCTCTCTATCTCCCTCTCGGGTGGCTCCCTTTGATCCACAGTGTACTGGAGAAAATTAAATTGCCTTTGCTTCCCCTGCAGTAACAGCAATAGAACATTTGGCACATCGATATTGTCATTTTGACATGGAGCACTCCAAAGACCGCTTACACGCCTCTCTTCCTCTGTGTGTGTGTGCATGTGTGTGTGTGTGCATGCACAGGGCCTACCGTGACCTTGCACTAACTCTACCTTTTGGTCCCTACTACATTCATATTGCACTAGGAGAACTGCACATAGGCAGCAGTCAGCTAGTTACATGTACATGTAAGCTGTGGTGAGTTTATACTTTTGTGTGTTTTCAACTTTAATTTTTTCCTCAAGTATCCTTGCAAGGAAAGGATTTGTTGACCTCAGCTGCACACCAGCCATTATTTTTTTGTGTTGAGTTCATTCTGTTCAGTTCCTGCACTGTGTTGCAGCTGTTCACACCTCTAATTTTGGAGGGTTTAGCAATTTATTTGAGACCAGAAGCATATCAAAAAGACAAAACCAGAGCTGAACACACTTCAGTTTTTATTTTAATAGATGCTGGATGTACTAAAAAGTTATTATTCAGTTCTGTGAGAGTAGTTTTATTAAAGTAGTACTACTATTACCTACAACCTAGTTCTCAGAATATGCAGACCAATTTATACCAATTGACCAGACCAATTTATATTTGTACCCCTCTAGCCCAGGCATGGTATTATGCATGGTTCCAAAAAGTTTAGGTTTTTCGGCTACAGAGAGTCCTGTTCTACTGGAAATACTTCTCTACAGGAACTAGACAAGCGATGTGTGCACCTCTGTGTTTAACAAGATACAGGTGAAACTGCCAAGCAGAATGAATGTCCACTAACATTTTGTGCATAAAAGGTCAAAACTGGTTTACAAGGATTAAAGATTAAAGCTAGTTTACAAGCCATAAAGGCCAGAGCTAGTTTACACATAAAGGATCGAGCTACTTACTATGACAAAAAATAGAGGTCATTTCAGCCATATGGATTAAAATACACTGTTCAAAAAAATAAAGGGAACACTCAAAAAACACAATATAACTATAAAAAAGTAAATAAAACTAAAATCAAACTGTCCACTTAGGAAGCAACACATATTGACAATCAATTTCACATGCTGTTGTACAAATGGAATATACAACAGGTGGAAATTATTGGCAATTAGCAAGACACACTCAATAAAGGAGTGTTTCTGCAGGTGGGGACCACAGACCACTTTTCAGTACCTATGCTTTCTGGCTGATGTTTTGATTACTTTTGAATGTTGGTGGTGCTTTCACACTCATGGTAGCATGAGACGGACTCTACAACCCACACAAGTGGCTCAGGTAGTGCAGCTCATCCAGGATGGCACATCAATGCAAGCTGTGGCAAGAAGGTTTGCTGTGTCTGTCAGCGTAGTGTCCAGAGGCTGAAGGCGCTACCAGGAGACAGGCCAGTACACCAGGAGATGTGGAGGAGGCCGTAGGAGGGCAACAACCCAGCAGCAGGACCGCTACCTCTGCCTTGGTGCAAGGAAGAACAGGAGGACCACTACCAGAGCAAAATGACCTCCAGCAGGCCACAAATGTGCATGTGTCTGCACAAACGGTTAGAAACCTCACGTTGCACCACAGACTGTCCAGGAGTTGGCAGATGCTTTAGTCCAGGTCTGGGAGGAGATCTCAATCAGGAGCATGCCCAGGCGTTGTAGGGAGGTCATACAGGCACGTGGAGGCCACACACAATACTGAGCCTCATTTTGACTTATTTTAAGGACTTTACATCAAAGTTGGATCAGCCTGTAGTGTGTTTTTCCACTTTAATTTTGTGTGTGACCAAATCCAGGCCTCCATTGGTTAATAAATTTGATTTCCATTGATGATTTTTGTGTGATTTTGTTGTCAGCACATTCTACTTTGTACAGAACAAAGTACTCAATGATTCATATTTCATTCATTCATATCTAGGATGTGTTATTTGAGTGTTCCCTTTATGATGATTATTAATTGTCAGGAAGGATAGTTTTTTTACCATGTTTTAACCACTAATATTATGTTTTTTTGGCTGAGTAAAGTGGTTAAAGCTAACTGAAGTCATGAATATCAGTAAGTCACTATTATAAAGTCTTGGAGTTAAGAAGTGTTAAACACATGACAAAAGTGTAGACACGTGCTACTGAATGTATAGAAGCAGAGGGCATACAGATTAATTGTATACTAATTGCAATTTAGCTCCATAGAACCCCATTCATTCATTAGTGTTGTCTCAACCCAGGAGGAATAATTAAGTGTGAGGTTTTACAGATTGAAGGTCTTCTGATGAAATAAGAAGCAAGTTGAGGCAATGCTCCCTGCAAAACTATGGATAAATCTCAAGGACAAATCTCCATTAATGTTTGCATATATCATCCCTGTCCCAATAAGCATGATAGACCTATTTACACTTTACATTATACAGTAACAAAATGTAAAATGTAAAAGTGCCATGTGTTCATTCTGATTAAATGTTATTGCAATAGGCAGCTGCTGTCCAGTAAAAATGGAAAAATATTACTTTATAATACACAGTCATCACAATCACAATATTGTGACCACCTACCTGATAGTAGGAATGACACTAGAGAGACACTGGCATGGACTGTATTAGGTGATGGAAGATATTTATTATAGAGGTTAACTGCTCCACAGTGCTGAGTTGATTGTTCTGTACCATGCGCCAGACTCGTTGTTCCCCTCTGGCATCATTGGCCCTAAGGGGTGTTATGTCATTGGGAGGCACTCAATGTGTGAGAAGTCTGTTCATCAGACAAAGTTAGTGCTACCACCTTTACCCCACTGTCACTGTCATATCAGATTATTATGACCGCCCCTGGTTTGAAATGAACTTGACCCGGGACATCACCGATGCCACGTGACAGGGTCTGTTGCACGTATAAATAAATATTATAGTTGTATCAGAGTGCAAAACGGTCCTAATGGACAAAGGACACGATCTGACTGATGAAGGGTATAACAATGAGGGTACCAGGTGAAGGGTTGAAGCATCTCGGAATGTTCTAGAGCTGCCGTAGTGAAGGTGCACTGAGAACGCAATTATTGCACATAGATTCATAACCGTGGTCCCACCGGCTACAAATGAAGGAGAACAACAAATCGGGTGCGTTGTACAGAGCAATCAAAGCACCACAGTGGAGCAATTAACCTCTATAATGAATACAGTCCATGCCACAACGTCCCGCAAGCGTCATCCAAGCCTAGGGTGGTTATTTACACATTATTACATACATTATTTAACAGTTACAGGATTTTCATTTGACTGCAACAATATGTAGTTTATTTTCCTATTTTCATATATATTTGCAGTCATGCTTGTAAGCATCTATAAGTGACTTCAGTCCTAGCCTGTCAGTGCTAAAGCACAAATATAGTTGGCTTGTGTGTGTGTGTGTAGGGATTGGTGAATCTACTGATGTGTTTCTAATTAGTAATGCATGTTCAGCATTGGTCCAGGTCTCATTCAAAGGATTAATTTTTCACTTGAATCCAAACCTACAGAATTAACCTAGTACACTCAATTGCTTAGTAATTATAAAACTGCTGTTCAGGTTGTGAGGTTGTGTACAATGTAACTCACTTAGGATACTAACTTCCAAAAAGAATCAGAATGTAAGCAGAGGGCTAGCAAACGCCTTGCTTGTTGAAATGAATCCAAATTCAGAGCGCACAGAGCACGTTGTCTCCTTCTCTAAATCCTCAAGCTATTGGATATAAATCCCTCTGACTTAGCAGAACACACAAGACTGGCACCCACATCCTTTTATCCTCTGCTTTTCTCACAGAGAACAATGCTCTCTCTCTGTTGTTAGTGGTAAGTAGCAATGAAAAAACTTCTTTGTTAACCAGAAGAAATTTTCAACAGTTTCTTTTTTGCATTCATCTTTGATTACAATGGGTAACATGTCTGAGAACAGGCCTAGACAGAGAAATCATCTTTTTTAAATATGCATGATGGTTTCCTAACATTAGCAAACACCCAGTACGTTAGCTGCCTCGAGAACCTGATGAATTCTGATGAATTGTAACAGTCTGATGTATATTAATGTGTCAAAGCTGTTTCGAGTGTCAAAATGTCCCATTCACTTTCCCATGTATACTAGAAACTCTTGTTGTTGGTTGGTGTAGCGTAGGGGGTAATACCATCTTCCCTGTGGCAGACCAGGGTTTGATTCTCTAGCCAGGCAAGCACAACAATGTACACCAATAAGAGTGATTGTGCAGGGCTCCTAACACTACATTTACCTACCTGTGTGACATGATTCAACTATAAGTCGCTCTGGATAAAATAATCTGGACAAATGCCATTATTGTAAATGTTTATGCAGTCAATATATGAAAATGAAACTGCAGAAACGTTTTATGTAACACAAACCAATTCTATTATATTCAATTTAATTCAATTCAAAATGTATTTCTATAGCACTTTAGTTATCACATCGCAGTGGGCAGCGAATAATAACAATAATAAGCAAACAGAGGAAAAAAACAATAAGACAAAACTGAATCAAGAAAAAAATGGCATATGAGCTGTCAAGCCATAAAAGATGAAAACGTGAGTGAGATGATAAAGGCCATACAGATAAAGAGTCAGAAACACAGCCATTCAGTCAGCTAAGGATGAATCAATGCAAGGCCCCAGCGGGCAGAAGGGTAGTGGAGAGCCAGGTCTGGCGGTACCTGGATGGAACTGGTCATCTCAAACCAAGGAATTAGGGGGCTCCTAAGTGGCAAGATCTAAACGCATCATTAGGAGTTCACAAGACCTTGTCACTACCCGATTTGCATCCTGGCCTTTTTGGCTTAACTTAAAAAATATACATTATGTTTGGGTATAACATTTAGTGGAGCGAGTATCTGGCTGGGTAGCTAATGTAAGCTAATCTACACTGAACCATCCTCCTGCCTAACATGACTGCCACATTCACTGATGCGAATCTGGGACTGACAGACCTCACTCTTGGGTATGGCGGTAAAGCACATGCTAGCCTTTACTCACAGCAGCTAGCAGCATTATGTAATGCGGGAGACATAGCTAGCAAATGAGATTTAGCAATTATCAAGTGCTGGGATGATAAAAATTATATCCAGAATGCTTTTTTTTACACAGCTAAGGGAATGTAGTGTTAGGAGTTGTGCTCAATCACTCTTATTGGTGTTACCATGTACCTGCCTTGCAAACCCTACGAGGAGAGCGATGTGGTTACCCATTACACTACACTAACCATATTAAGCATATTAGCCCACACTAAAATCATAAGTGGATTTGGATGCAGGAAAATTGTAGCATATAAGGTCTTAAAGGTTTAGAACACATTGTTTTGCCCCCGCCCATAAATCCAGACTTACCTGGAAAAGTCTGGCCAAGTGATGTAAGTTCTGTTAGAATCAGAAATGTATCTCTGCAAGACTGGCGTTCCCTAGAAATTCATCTCCACATCTCTCATCTCCCATACAGAATGTTCTGTGATTATAGTCAGACAGCAGAGACCCCCTACTTTGAAATTGTAATAACCATGATAATCTCTCAGTGAGGATTCCAGCTCAAAGTGACCTTCTCCTGCGCCCTCAATTATGCTGTTTACTAGCGGGCCTTTAATGCAAGCTGCACTCCAATCATTTCCATCAGTGGTAGAGTGTACCCTTTGAAATAATGAATTGTGTTTATGCACTGTGATTCATACATCAAACCATTCAAAATACTAAAATGTACTTAAACTTGAACCGTTTATGAAAATAAATGTCCTTTTTTGACATTTTTAAAATCATGAATAGGTCATGTGCCACGCTTTTCGTGCCATGGGAGTTTGCTGGGGTTCAAGTTAGAAAAATACAGTTCAAACTGAAAGCCGTAATTACAGGCAACCTCAGTCACTACATTCAAGCACACAAATAATGAGATTTTGTGTTTTTGTACTGTTCCACTGATACGAGCCCCCATCATTATGTAGAGTTCTTTTCAAAGGCCTCTGCTGCCCTGATTGCTCATCCATTGTTCGGCATGGATTGAATTTTTAACCTGAATTCTCATGTGACAACAAACCTCTTTTTTTTACTACAATGGCTTCTGCACTGGATTCATTAGAGATTCCAGCAAATCAAAACTTGCTGCAATTACAAGGTCAGGCAGACATGACACAGGAACATACTTCACCCAGGTGTGGAGATGCAAACACTTGTGCTTTGCAAAAGTGGCTTTGTTGTGTCCTTTGTTGTGTTGTGTTCTCAAATGTGTCGCAATGCAATGAATAACAAATGCACGGGTACAAATGATATAGTAACAGGCCAGCCCGGCCTACCTATATAAGAGCAGTGGTTCAGTGGATCAGATCTTAGCACAAACTGCTAAGTTAGGAACTGCAACTGGGAAAAACCTTCTTAACGTAAAAAAAGAACACCTGCCAGATTCACATTATGTTAAAAATTGATACACAAGGCTAAAATGGCGTCACAGTGACAATATGCTATGTAGGGTCACCATGTTCTCTTTTTCACATCTCTAAATTGTGTAAAATGTCCAGGATTTTGCATTGATTTCACATCTGCGTTTGCTTCTACAGGCCTTTGTATAGCTTTAAACACATCTGGTTAAGCACCCCCCCACCCCACTGCCACTATTGGTCTGTGTGTACCTGCATCTGGTCAAGCTACCTGCAAGCGGTCAAACTGCTTCCCAGCAGAACCTTGCATTTCTGATACATTGTGTTGATTTATTGTACTTGTGGATGTATTAGCAAATGCAATTGTTCTAAATAGAACCATGGAATACAAAAGAACCTTCCTTCATCACTAGCCATCCTGAAACCTTAATCATGCATGGTGCTAATTGGTCAATCTAAACTCATATTACTTGTTAGGTACAATAGCCTTGTATATTCAGAGCTACCTTTGATTTTAGGCTGCACCATAGCTTTAAGAGAAGATGAACTATTTCACTAGACTAGAATACAAAAGATGCTCTGTACACCACAACCTCCCTTAGTGAGGATAAGGGCAAAGGACGCGTTAAAATCCTGTATTTTTCATCAGTAGTCTTACGCCGCTATGATCATCATCATGCATCAAGAGCCTGGGCAGAGGAGATTACACTGCCATCAGCAACTGAGTGCAGCAAGAACTACACTGACTGTAGGACAGAGGAAGTCACATAACATGTAATAATAATCATAATAATAATAATATTTGACTTGTGCATGCTACATTTATAGTCTAGGACCAGGTAAATAAACCTAAGCTCAGATTCAGAGTTGGTCAAACCACATGTTTTTGTGGTTATTACTAAAATTAGCATTTATTATAATTCAATACAAAACTAGGCATTGACCATTAGTGCACTGGAACGCATCTCTGAAACCTGATTATTGTTTTCCAATGAAAGGTTCATAAATGGACTAGGTTTATGGATTAGGCTTGTAATTGTAACAGAAGACATTCATCAGTTGGCCTTGATTGACATGTGTTTTTTGACCTGTTAGTCAAGAGACATGAACCACTTCAAATATCTGTAAGGCCCCATTTGGACAGGATTAAGCGGTGACAGAATTTGACATTTTCATTAAACATCTATACTTATACATGCATTTAATAAAGTAAAACACTGCTTGTGTGTATTGTGCTTGTTAAAATGATTTTTATTGTTGTTGATTTAAAGTAACATTATGTAGCCATTTGACCCCAAAATCAGTTTCAGAATCATGCTGGTGCTCCACTGAATGTAATAGGGAGAATGCCATCTATGTCATTGCCCCTCCAGGCCTGGTACGCTGCTAACTGTGCTATATAACTTTGGTGGAGCATAAACAAAACTCCTCGCTAGAATTTTGTACAAATAAAATCATGTGACTCTGCCTTGTCAGTCAATGTTGTTCTTTCACTTCTGCTTGTCAACAAATTGATGGGGGAGCCCAGTAGCAAAAAATACCAATACTTGCGTAATGCATTATAAGAGAAGAAAACATTTTGGCATTAATGGTATCATTCTTCTTGTCATTCTTTTTCTTATCATTATTCTCTTTCTTGTTTTTTTATGTTCAATGCTGCGTTGGCTAACTTTTTAACTTATATGTCGTCAGATCAAAAACTTGGCTATGTTCAGACTGCAGAAAAATCTGATTTGTTTCTTAAGTCAGCTCTGCTGAGTTGACTGTTTACACAGTTTTTTTGCAAGTAATCAGATCACATTTGCATATCCAGACATTACAAACCTATCTGCATGGGTACGACATAGGTGTCAGTACCTAACCTGTGGCGTTCTTCTTGGATGTTTGTTCAAATCCGATCGCATTTCAAACCACCTAAATGTGGTTAGGATTTCGGGTGGGGGGGGGTGTGTGTGTGCTGCCCAGACAAATCAAACATCAATCGGGATATAATCTACAGTGGGGAAAAAAGTATTTAGTCAGTCACCAATTGTGCAAGTTCTCCAACTTAAAAAAATGAGAGATGCCTGTAA
Organism: Salminus brasiliensis; assembly: GCF_030463535.1. Classification (NCBI taxonomy): domain Eukaryota; kingdom Metazoa; phylum Chordata; class Actinopteri; order Characiformes; family Bryconidae; genus Salminus; species Salminus brasiliensis. Next base: position 8,988,670 of record NC_132898.1, read on the forward strand.
TTGACATCATAGGTGGACCTCAACTATGAGACAAAATGAGAAATTAAAATTCTGAAAATCAGATTGTCTGATTTTTTTGATTTATTTGCAAATAATGGTGGAAAATAAGTATTTGGTCACCTACAAACAAGCAGGATTTCTGGCTGTCACAGACCTGTAACTTCTTCTTTAAGAGGCTTCTCTGTCCTCCACTCATTACCTCTATTAATGGCACCTGTTTGAACTCGTTAACAGTATAAAAGACACCTCCTTCCATCAGTAAGGGCATTGAAGATGAAACGTGGCTGGGTCTTTCAGCATGACAATGATCCCAAACACACTGCCAGGGCAACAAAGGAGTGGCTTCGTAAGAAGCATTTCAAGGTCCTGGAGTGGCCTAGCCAGTCTCCAGACCTCAACCCTATAGAAAACCTTTGGAGGGAGTTGAAAGTCCGTGTTGCACGCCGACAGCCCCAAAGCATCACTGCTCTAGAGGAGATCTGCATGGAGGAATGGGCCAACATACCAGCAACGGTGTGTATAACAAAGTATTGAGATGAACTTTTGTTATTGGCCAAATACTTATTTTCCACCATTGTTTGCAAATAAATTCTTTAAAAATCAGAAAATGTGATTTTCTAAATGTTTTTTTCTCATTTTGTCTCTCATAGTTGAGGTCTACTTATGTTGTCAATTACAGGCCTCTCTCATCTTTTTAAGTGGAAGAACTTGCACAATTGGGGATTGACTAAATAATTTTTTTCCCCACCGTACATCTGCCAAATCTGAATATAGCCTTAGAAAACCACAGAGGACAAAGCAACGCTGAAACAATGCAAGACTGGAAAAGAAACACCTGGACAGGAGGTAACACTAATGGGTACACAGGGGTAACACTAATGACCAGATGGGGCTTGGGTGGAGGCATGGGAGGACCCAAAGCACCAACACAATAAAAAAGCAGCACATGGCCTGAGACATGAAGGCAGGTCATAAGCATGTTACCCTTACTCTATTTGCATTCATGAGATCCTGCTGGTATGAGTTTCCTCTTTTTTAGCGATCTGAGCGACTACTGAACATGACTTTATAATGACATTGGGATTTCCTTTTTACCACTGAACTTGCAAACTAATCATTAAACTGGTTCATTGAGGACATACATGTTATTATTTACTGATATGATTAAAATTATCATATTAATAATATCATAATAATATCATAGTGTGGGGCCTGTAGTTATTCCCACTGCTAGTTAGATCATGAAGATAAAAATAGCACCTCTCCCCCGACCCCTCTCTTTGCTGCAGTCACAACCATTCTTTACACTAGATATTGAAGAATGACTTATAGAATTTGATTGCATCCAGCCATTAGCATTAGTATGGTCAGATGATTCATTCTGGATTGCAAAATCCACTCCAACTCATCCCGAAGATATTAGATGGATGCTTGGCATTGGGCATGGTAAATTCAGGTGTGCCAACCAATGTTCCCTCATTAAAGGGGCTGCCTGGATCATTTTGGACATGCAGTGTAACTCAGTATAACAGTGTAACATTCTCTTGGGCACTGATTTGACTAAATGAGCATCCGGCTTGGACGTGACATACTCTGTCGGGTTGAGACAAAGCAAACAGGGCAATGTTTACCCAAAAAATTGAGAGGTGGCTGAGTGGTTGTGACACGGATGAAACAGCAGGAATCAGTTGTTTCAGGTGACAGTCAATAATGAACTCCAATAATGAAGCTGCTGGTCCCCCTCGTGCAGGAAACGATCATTTATGTTGCAGCGTGCTTGCCTGCTATTTTCGGCACAGCCCTTTCACAAAGACTTGAACCCCATTTATTCCTAAGAGCCCTACGCCGGTAACCCTCAAAAATTGGAGAAGCACTTAGAGCCAAGCCATGATAAGAGACCCTTCACCAATACAAAATGGAAGAATTTGTTCCTTCTGTGAAATGACTCATGGTTCCTCATTAATATCCTCGCCTAGCTCTGAGACACGATCCTGGAAGCATATCACACGCATAGATAACATATATTTCTTTATCTAATTGCTCGTGTATAATTTAAGCCATTTCTAGCCGGAGGACATGAATCAAATCAGAGGCTCTTTGACGGATCTGTCCGGTGAGGCTTTGGCGTACTATGGATGTCTCCACATATTGCCTTTATTTTGTCCTGAATGGCACACATTTGTATGCTCGGCCTTGTGCGCGGTAGGATGAACAGGCTTGTTCTGGGAGATTATTCTCAGAGAACCAAGCACAGATCTACCACTGAGCTCAACACTTAATAATGACTTTATCAGTATGCCCCTGCATACCCTTAGAGAACAGACCTCCTTAAAGGGTCAATAATTCATTAGTGCTGAAGGAGCATAGAACGAGATGTTTGGCTTTTTTATGTTTGGTTATGTTGGCCTCTTCTGCTTCTCAGACATCTGAAGTTGGTTCTGTTGTTTTGCTGTAATGTCAATTAAGTAAATATATCAGAAAATAAGTGATCGCACGACTTACCTTACCTTATTTAACAAAGCTCCAGGCAATTGGTTCTAGCAGTCTTACAATTAGTGAAATAGAGAACACCTGAGTGCAGTGAATATGTCTCAAGTGATTGTAGTATAAAGACGCCTGTCTGGATGGCCCAGTCACTGGTTAATCACTGGAAGAATCCTTCATGCTACTCAGAGAAAAGGTCATTAAAGAGTGCAAGTCTCTGATTATTATAAATCCATGAGTGACCGTGCAAGAAGGAGACTAGTGAGGGAAGCTACCAAGACACCTATGACTACTCTGAAGGAGTTACAAGCTTCATTAGCTGAGATGGGAAAGACTCTGTTGCCCGTGTTCTTCACCAGCCCAAGGTTTATGGGAAAGTGGCAAACAGAATTACACCTCCACCTCCACTGTCCAAAGGAATGTGGGGGACTCCAAAGTCAACTGGAGGAAGGTTCTAACTCAGGTGTGATGTCATTCCCATTCCCATCTTCAGAGGTCTTGTGGAGTCCATGCCTCGATGGGTCAGAGCTGTTTATTAGAACTGAAAAATACATCCTGATGAAGATTATTTTGCCCACTTATGGCCATTACATAATGCATTGCTTTTAAACGGTAAAACTGAGTCAAATCTAGAGGGAATAAGACAATGTAATTATTCATTATTATTTCATTTGTGTTCAGATATTTTTGAAAACAACTGAAAAAAAATCAGCAGTGTGGTCTGAGCCAATGATTGAACACATCTCAGATCTTGATTAGCAAATCAGACCCGAGGGATGTCACCAATTGTAATTAGGAATGGTCAGCTGAATCAAATTTCCAAGTGTCTAGAGAAGCTAGATGAGTTTTGGAAACAGGTGATGTGGACTGATGAAGTCAAAATAGACATCTCTGGCCACAATCAGTCAGCTTTTATTGAAAAAAGGACCTGAGTTTTACTGAAAAGAACACCTTGCCATTGGTGGGTCATGGGGATGGGTCGTGTTGCCACTAGTGGCACTATTACACGGGTGGAAGAAAAAATGGATTCCACAAAATACTAGCAAATACTGAATGCAAATGTCAAACCATCTGGTAAAAGGCTGAAGCTGAAAAGAGGATGGGTTCTCCAACAGAATAATGTTATAAACATACCTCAGAATCCACCATGGACTATCTAAACAGAACATTTGTAGATAGACCTTAAACAAGCTGGGCATGAACGTCTACCAGTCTACGACCCAAGGCTATCTTGGAACTAGTGGCCTGCTGCAAAAAAAGAGTGGGGAACATTCCAACTACAATAACTGAAAGACTTTTAGCTACAAAAGACATTTGCAAGCTGTGATTTCTGCAGAGAGGTGTCCTGACTTTGTAAGGTGCCCAAACCTTTGCACAAGCCACATTGATTTAAATATTTAATTTCCTTTATGTTATGAAAGACAGAGTAACTAAGAATTAGTTTTGCCCGGCCGCCATTGACTGCACAAAATCGTCAATGGCATTTTAACAATGGGGAGTTTGGGACCAAAATATCTGCTCTTTATGTTGAAAAATGTTCTGTGGCATAAAATCACAGCTATTATGTTTCATGTACCATTTCATGTGACCCTGCCTGATGGAGGACTCAGATATAGACCACTTATTTACTAGTTATTAGATGTGAAGAGCCCAGGACCTCATGGACATGGTTTATGACTAATGGTGCAGTAGCAATGATGAGTGAGGCAAGCAGCCAGCTTGGTAGCGATGCTAATACCGCAACAGCGAAGTTAAGACCTCAGTAGTGATGATGGCCGAGGCAAGCAGCCAGCTTGGTAGCGATGCTAACACTAATGCTGGACGAGGTTGGCGGCTGCTTTCACAGCAGCAGTGATACTAATGCTGTGGTAGTGATGCTAACACCACAGCGAAGCTGTCGGCAGCCAATACACTAAGACCGTAGTAGCAATGCTGGGTGAGGCCGGTGGCTGGAACGCTGCTAATGCTGCATTTGAGTCAAAATGCTATCGCTACAGACTTTGAAATGCACATTACTTCCACCATTTGTCTTCACACCGCTTCCCTTACAATATTATTTCAAGCAACGAGGACCCGACCTCAGCTTACCTAAGATTACATGTCCACTACGCAGCACATCTACCTGTTAGCTTTGTAGTTCTTAGACTGTCGTTACGAGAAAATGTTGTTTCGAGGCAAACAAGAGGCAGTGCTTGCACATGTGTGTTTCAACATAGTCAGTCACTCACTCAGCCAGTCAGTAAGCAAAAGACTGGCCCACTAAAAATGACCAATAGTGTTTAGAAAAAAGGGCACTGTCTGTGGATACGCCGTGAGGGAATGTACTGTACATGCAGTAGTAAAAACTATGTGGCTGCTTTTCAAAGTCTTTTGTGATAAAAAGAGTTCAATTGAGCCGTGGCCCTCTTTTACTCAAAGGAGCTGCTTGTAAAGTGTAGATGTGACTAATGAAGCACATCAGGCCGTCACTATCTTTTAATGAATTGCCTTCTTTGCGCAGAGCGTGGTACGCAGGAGTGCAGCTTCTTTCACCAGGAAAATCTCTTACAGAACAACGTTCATTGCCTCTGCAGTGACAGATTTAAGCCTGCTTTTGAGGAAAGCGGTAGCCAAACATTTCCAGCATCTCTGGGTCCCAACCTAGACAACATTAGACCCCTGTAGTCATTTTCTTCTGACTCCCAGGAGCTTACAGGGAAATAAATGAGATTTAAAAGTGTAATGTCACCTTAACCTAGCATCACATTCTGTCTTGTGCTAAAGGTGCATGCCGGCTCAGAAAAGCCCTGCTTTCTCGCACTAGGTGTGTCATTGAAAAGCTGCAAAAATCTGAGTCCAACTGCACTGCACAAGCTGCAGGTAAACCAAGAACTCATTTTCAAAGAGGGTGAAAGATAAGTTCGGAAAAAAGCACTGAATTAAGTTGTTTTGCAGTCATCTATTCATGTGTAGTTTTTACAAGAGCATTAGTATCCAGGCTTGCAGGCTTGCTTTCATCTGACAGTCAGTGAGAGAAAATGGAAATATTATATTCAAATGGAAATTCATTCACAATGCATGTTTAAAAGGGATGCTCCGTTGATGCTTTGATTATGTAAGAACGCAGAGAAGATTCTGCAGGGAGATTTTCAGAAAGTGTATGCCGGATTGACAGATTATGGGGAATCTGGGTGTTTTCTGGATATTGGGCTAATCTCATTAAGTGCTCAGGTAACTCCACAGCTAGTCTCTTCAGCATGTGGGGAAAATATTGACTTGACGAAAGTTCGATACTTTTGAGCTTCTGGCGATGTGGCATTGCCGGGCAGCTGACACACTTGGAGGAAAGTGCTGGGGCCATGGGTCAATTCTGCTCTCTCAGACTCTCAGACAAAACAATATTTAAAATTAAGGAAAGGTTTTTGATATAGTAAATTAATGAAAGTGAAAGAATGTGGGAGAAAGGGAAATAAGTGAGAGAGAGAGAGAGAGAGAGAGAGAGAGAGGGGGGGGGGAGAGGACAGAAAAGCTTAAAAAGCGGAAAACTATCACTTGCTGCTGTGGGAGTGTTTACGTTGCCATGGTTACGCCGCTGTCTCTAAAATGCCCACGTCATAATAAGGCGTAAAAAAATATGAATTATTACGATATTTGTTTATTTGAAAGTCGAAATAACACCTTATTTACAACAACCGAGAGCAGCGCTCTACTGCCCCTGCACTACGGTGCTATTAAGTAGGAGAGAGAGAGAGAGAGAGAGAGAGAGAGAGAGAGAGAGAGAGAGAGAGAGGCGAACAAAAGAAGAAACTCGAGAGAGCGACGAAAAATAAAGGAGCAACAAAAGAAGCAGAAAGAGAAGAAAGTGAGAAAAAGAGGATGTAGCTTAAAGAAACTGTGAGTGCAGGAGAGAGAGAGAGAGAGAGAGAGAGAGAGAGAGAGAGAGAGAAGCTAGCTACTGACGCGGAGAACGCGGGAGAGATAGCGCGCGCGTGTGTGAGTGAGGGTGAGAGAGAGAGAGAGAGAGCGGGAGAGAGAGAGGTGGGTTGTTCATGTTCGTGCTCAGTCGCGGGCTGCTCAGCTGTGCGCGCTGATGGAGGGAGGCTGAGCTGAAGGCTGGAGAGATGGAGTGATGGAGGGATAGACCGACGCGGAGTAAACCGTCCTTCTCTCTCTCGAGTCCCGCAGCTGCTTCATGACCAAAGACTCCATAAGAGAGTTGATCTTCCGAGGAGACCAACCGCTTCCCCTCCGCCTCAGCTCCTCTCTGACTTTAGGTGAGTGCAGCTTTCTCACTCAGCGACGACCCCACTCCGCTCCGCGCTCGCGCAGCTCAGCTGAGCAGAAATGCGCTGGGAGGAATACGAGCTTGTGGCTAAGCTTCTTTATTAGACGCGTTCATATCGCTGCCATAGTTTGCCAACATGTGTCAACCAGCGTGTATCTCTCTAATATGAAGTGTAGCTCTCTTACAAACCCACTGACATTTCAGCTTTTGCTACATTTCCTCCATACCTGGGTGTTTTTACTGGTAAGAACAGTGAACTACGGCTCAGCCTGTCCGGCGGCTCAACAGGTCTCTGCGAAGCAGTCCACTTTTAGTGGGAGAATTAAGGAGCTAGTCAACTGTCTTTACAGCTTATTATTACATTAATGTGAATATTGGTGTGTGTATATATATAGCTATATATATATATATATATATATATATATATATATAAACAATATATATATATATATATATATATATATATATATATATATATATATATAACAATATATATATTAACAATACAATATTTTGTGTAGTTTATCCTCATATATCACAATAAGGATCTACTCTTATGTGTATATGGAGAGTGTATAGACTGTAATGGCATAAATAGCTTTAAAATGATTTATTTCAGCAATAAAAGTAGTTTCAATTGTGTAAATGGTTCAGTTATGTTTGTTTATTCACTTTATAACAGTTATCTATACTGTTTAAAGGTATAAATTGTGGGAGTATGGAGGTCTCTGAAAAGTGAGTGTAGATCTACTGTAAAGGACCATAACTTATTTGTCTGGTATGATGATGCTGGTGTGGGTTTATGTACTATAATACAGCCATAATTATTTTTACATGACCATTTTTTTTTCTCTTTCTCCCTTAGAATTAAGCATGTTGTTTTGTTAGTGTGCATGTAAAAGATACTTTCACAGATTTTTCAAAATGTTGGCTGAACAAAATCGTTCAGAGAGGTCTGATGTGAAACAAACCGACCGACTAACTTTACAGTTACTGTTTTCTTTACAGTGGCGGTGAACGGAATGAGGGGTTGCGACTTCTACGATGCTAACAGATATTTTATTTTGTATTCAAACCACCAGCGAACCTACACATATTTAATACGCTTTATGAGCAAAACAGTAATAATTCTGAAGAATTATGTCCATTCTGTGGACTATTTCGTCTTTAGAATATCTCTGAATGTGCCATTATTGTTTTCAATTAAGTTTTACATAAAAAAAGGTATAAGGTCGCATACTCTAATATACTCATAATCATATCATGTATCACTTGCTGTGAAGGAGCTTTTCTGTAGGAGACATTAAACTCTTTAGATGTTTGGTTCCATTCACCGCAAGCGTGAACAGTTCTGACTCTGTTTATCTTGAATGGCACGTTTGACCTCAAATCACTCTGAATGTGTTTGTTTCCATCTTATGTGTAAATGACCCCTGTTGTGAATGACTGGGTGCATCATTGAACGTCTGAGTGAACGGAAGGGAATGTGTTGCTTTTGGGACCTCACAAATAATCAAACAAATAATCACCTATTTTTGCAGCTTAGTTTCTATATGAACTGTATATTGTTTACGTACTACATCAGACTCTTGTAGTGTGCAAGAAAATGTGTTTTTTTCTCTTGCATGTGCTGCATTTACAAGCACCTTTGATAGGCAGTGCTGACAACCTCAGGTGCACAGGACGGCCCTGATTATTCAGTTAAATCTGAGTGTAAGAAGTAAAGAGTATGAAAGGAGGTCACAGTTTGTCCGTTCACTTGTGGAAGCCAGTGCATATGTCAGTAAACAAGCTATTTTTCATATAGACAGATCATTTTGTTTTGTACTCTATTTCTGTACATGTTTCTGTCACATAGCCTGATTATGCTCTCTATTTTTACCCCCTTCCCCCACCAACCTATTCAAAGATGATGGCTGATTTTGGAGTAAGCTGTATTTGAAGGAGGCACACCTGTTCCTAGAACCCCGTGTTGGAGTCAGCATGGCAACTGGAGTAGCGGCATGGCTCCCTTTTGCCCGGGCAGCTGCCATCGGCTGGATGCCAGTGGCAAACTGCCCCATGCCCCCAGCCCCCAGGGAACACAGCAAGAAGCAGGACGAGCTGATTATTCTAAACGTGAGCGGGCGTCGCTTTCAGACCTGGAGGACCACGCTGGACCGTTACCCGGACACCCTGCTTGGCAGCACAGAGAAAGAGTTCTTTTACAACGAGGAGACGAAGGAGTACTTCTTCGATCGCGACCCAGACGCCTTCCGCAGTGTCCTCAACTTCTACCGCACCGGCAAGCTGCACTACCCGAGGTACGAGTGCATCTCGGCCTATGACGAGGAGCTGGCGTTCTTCGGGATCATCCCTGAGATCATCGGCGACTGCTGCTATGAAGAGTATAAAGATCGCAAGCGGGAGAATGCCGAGCGCCTCATGGACGACCAGGAAGAGAATAAAGACAGCAGGCTGCCCAACATGAACTTCCGGGAAACCATGTGGAGGGCCTTTGAAAACCCGCACACTAGCACCATGGCCCTGGTCTTCTACTATGTGACTGGCTTCTTCATCGCGGTGTCTGTCATCACCAACGTGGTTGAGACGGTGCCTTGCGGTTCCACGCCCAACCAGAAGGACGTGCCCTGTGGTGAGCGCTACACTGTGGCCTTCTTCTGCATGGACACGGCCTGCGTCATGATCTTCACTGTGGAGTACCTCCTGCGGCTGTTTGCGGCGCCTAGCCGCTACCGCTTCATGCGGAGCGTGATGAGCATCATCGACGTGGTGGCCATCTTGCCCTACTACATCGGCCTGGTCATGACCAACAACGAGGACGTGAGTGGCGCCTTCGTCACCCTGCGCGTCTTCCGCGTCTTTCGCATCTTCAAATTCTCACGCCACTCGCAGGGCCTTCGCATCCTGGGATACACACTGAAGAGCTGTGCCTCGGAACTGGGCTTCCTCCTCTTTTCCCTCACCATGGCCATCATCATCTTTGCTACCGTTATGTTCTACGCAGAGAAGGGGTCGAGCTCAAGCAAGTTTACTAGCATTCCTGCTTCCTTCTGGTACACCATTGTTACAATGACCACGCTGGGGTAAGTGCAGCAATCAGGTTATTTACAAATTGGTCTGTGCTTGCACTGCGACTATGTGAGATGTGAGATGGTTTATGCTATACATTTTTCCACACTGTAAATCTGTTGCAGACAAAAATAGCAAATTGTGAAATTCTCATGTTAAGAATTTGAGTTAAATTCGATGGACTTTGGTGTAGCAACGCAGCCAATTGTGATGGCCACAAGTAGCCTAGTGACCTCAAGTTTAAATTCGAGAACAGACATGTTGCCTTCTGTTTCCAGGCCATGGATGGTTTGAAACACTCGTCGTTTTGTTTGAGAGCCTTTTTTGTTTTAAAAATTTGATCTGTCTCAAATTATCTTTCCCATCTTTGCAGGTTTCGCTAGTATTGTTTAATAGCACCACCAGGTGTTTAGGAGGTGCAATGTCCTCTTGTAATATGACAGTAACTTATTGCTTTGGTTAGTATTAGGGGCTATGCAGCTTAACATACTTGAAGGAGAGCCTTATCTACTTAGCTGGTGGCCTTTTGGTCCTTCCCTCACAATGACAGGTATACAGTTTTGCGCTGTTGGTGATTCCTGGCCATATAAGCTCTTTTTTATTGACAGACATAGACAAACTACATGGACAAAAGGATTGAGACACCTGCTCATTCACTGTTAATGAAATCTGAAATCAGGGGTATTAAAAACGTTTATCCTGCTGTTGGAGTCTCTACTGTGCAGGGAAGGCTTTGTAAAACATTTTGGATCACTGCTGTGAGGATTTGATTACATTCAGTGACAAGAATGTTAGTGAGGTTAGGATGTTGGATGATCGCCACCCCACCTCATCCCTAACTCCCCAACTTATCCTTAAAGTACTGGATGGAGCAGCATCATTCCAGAGAACACAGTTCCACTGCTCCGCAGCTAATTGCTGGGGGCATAATACCCCTCTAGCCAATAGGTTCATGTTTATCTGCTTCAGAGAGTTAAATTCTGTTAGCATTACTTCTCGTCTGGAACTAGACAAGCTGAGCATGTTCATCTGCACATCTGGGTCAGCAAAGTAGCTGAATGCATTCACTAGAAGGGGTGTCAAATAGTGGACATATAGTGTTCTTCTTACAGTGGGGCCTAAATCAAAGGGAAGGAAAATCCAACAATGATTTAGTGGTTGGTTAAAGAAAAGATTGTTCAGAGTGATGTTATGTGAAATGGGCCTTTGTGGAGAAACTGGGTTTGAGGAACCTAAAATTGTGATGTCTGCAACACAATGTAATCTGTATACACCATCAGGTTTTATTTGTAATGCTGATAATGATAAAATCTTTGGGTGATATTTTACATCCGGTGTTCACAGATCCATCTTCAATGGATTAAAAATATAAATTTTAGGCAAAATCCTTTTGTGTCCCAGGCACCAGGGTGCATAATTGTAACCATGGTTCCATTAGCTACCAATGTGAACAAAATTCTGACTTGATAAGGTTCTCTAGAACAGAGCACTTGACATTAAACCACTCTGACTGACAACTGTTTAAATCTTGATATATATAGTTTGCAATAAGCAAAATGCATAAATAAGAATTGAGAAGCCCAAGGTCATATCCAAAGTGTGTATTTACATTAGAAACAGGGAAGTACGTAATGTTTTCCAACCAAGTGCATTCCTATTAACTACACAAGTACATTGTAATTTAAAATACTTAATAAAGGTTATGCTGCACCATGATAAGAAAACCAAAGTGAAGCTCTTTACATTGAGTGTGATGCCTCAAGCTGAAAGCATAAACAGCATGCGATATGATCAGTAATATATTTGGTCACATTATCGCTTGTTTACCCACTGAGTGGTAAATACCTTTTTATTGTTATGTGATGCAGAAGTGGAAAATGGACTAGGACCATAATGGCTGTGAGTAGCTGTAGCATAGACAGGCGCCGTGCCTTCTCAAAGGCCCAGTGGGTATAAGTAGCTGTCAGGGTGACTAATAGAGCATACCACTACATCTGCTAACAAATATAAACCATCATGATATCTTCCATTTACTGTGCTGGGAGCAGACCGAATAAGGACATAACCGCCCTAGGGTGGACAGCGCTGGCCGAGCTGCGCGCAGATGTTTGGTGGTTCGGGGATAAGAGCGTTGAGGAGCCTTATAAGAGAGTTTTTGAGGAGTCATATGAAATTTATGGGATGCTCATGGCCCGAGATTATTTGTCAGAGCTGTGTACTAAGGGCGAATCTGGACACTTGAGTAGTTCTAAGGAAACTATTTGTCAGTTTGTTTGATGTGTTTGAGGGCTGTCCAGGAAATATATATATATATATATAATATATATATAAAGTACATTAAAAGATTTGGATAGTTTAGAAAAGGGGGATTTAAAGGGCCCCATATGCCTGATTTATTTTTGTATTTTTCTTAGTTCCTTGTAGAATGTGTAGAACCTTTTTCCAACCTGTTTTAATCTGTTAGAGTTTGTTGCTTCTTTTATACTTGTATTTTCAATAAGCAGCCATAACAATAAAAACACAGACAGAAGTGAATACCAGTGATTATCTGACGAAAGGTACACATTTTAGGCAGCAAGGCAGCAAGTGAACTGTCAATTCTTGTCGATCTGTTGGAAGAAAAAAAAATGGGATCTGAACTACTTCACCAATGGCCAAATTATGATGGCCAGATGACTGGATCAGAACTCCAAAATAATGGGTCTTTTGGGGTGTCCCTTGTACGTGGTGGGCATTATCTACCAAAAGTGTTCCAAAAAAGGACAACCGTGAACCAGTGAGAGGGTCATGGGTGTCTAAGGCTCACTAATGCGATCCATGGAGGCCCAACCTCACAACTGTGGCAGGACAAACTGGACATAAACAATATTAGGCAGGTGGTTTTAGTGTTATGGCTGTTAGTGATATGGTGCCCTCTACTGCAGGCTGAGACACTCCTGAGAACACTGTCTTGAAACTGGAACGGTATTAACTTGCTACATCAAATGCTTTTATTTGCAAAAAGCAAGGAAGATCATTTTTGCATAATATGAGCAATTTAATGTTCTGATTATCTAGAGGTTTTGGCTCTCAATGGTTAACTTTATTTGTCACATTTCGTAGCGTCTGATAATCTAAATAGAATCTGCTATGGATAATCCCCCCAAAACAGAATGCCTTCAACAGGATTAAGGGTTTACGTTTCAGGTGAAATATTCCATACCGATTAATTGCAGCCTTCTAAACTGGAAAATGATTCCAGGTCAATCTGTTTCCTCAAGCTTTCCATGTTTTTCCAATCACTGAATTGGCATCACTGTAAGTGATCTACTTTTGTGTAGCATCTCAAAAGCTAATTGCCTGTAGCAGACAGTTTTTCTCAGAGTGACTGCCTAACCCAAATGCAGGCCTAAATGTCATTTTACGTGATGCATGAGTTTTAATTCCATTGTCACTTATTAAATCACAATTTAGTCATTTAATTTGTTATTCCACTGGGACTTATGCAAATTTGCTTGGCTCAGATGAGCACAGATGAAAACCACTTGCCACGTAGAAGAGATTTAGATAGTTTTGAGGAAAAATGCTGGCAGTAAAATGGCCATAAATAAACGTTACACTGATTATTTTTTTTACAACCACTGTTCACTGTTCAACTGGGTTAATTTTTCCTTTATGACCCTTCAGTTGTCCTTTGCAGATTCTGAGGATAAGACCAGCGAAGTGTTTACATTCATCAGCAGCACTGCACGTCTTCAAGATGCTTTAGAATGCATTTACATTACAAAAATGTCCTCCCAATGGTAGGTGGTGGTGTTATCTGTTGCACCACACCAACCACTAATGCTAAGCTCTTTCCTTTGAATTAGTTGAATCATGTGAGTTTGGTACATGAAATTGGCGTATTGTACTCGAACACTGCTGTGTCCGCTTTCAAAAGCAAAACCCTAAAGTAAAATGGAGCTGTAAAAGGGGGGCTCATTTTATTTATATCCCTAGAATTTACATACACCCAGTCCACTAGGCTGGCTAAGGTGACCAAATGTTGTTACATTTATGTTGAATTTGACAACTGCAACTGAAGCTAATGACCAAAGTCAAGTCAAGTCAAGTCAAGTGGGTTTATTGTCATTTCAACTACATACAGAGTACACAGTGAAACGAAACAACGTTCCTCCCGGACCATGGTGCAACATAGACAGTGCATACAAGACACAAGTGCAACACAAACAAACAAGTGCGGACAGACAACACAGTACAGACAGAGGATAATAAATAATGACTGTAGTGTGCAAGTTGTGCAATGTGCGATAAATAGAGTCCAGTGAGGTAGTAAAGTTATCAGTGCAAATGCTTGTGCAAAAAATGCTTCCCATGTTATCTGGGATAAATGGTTGGAAAGAGAGAGAGAGGGAGAGAGAGAGAGAGAGAGGGAAGAGTGTAAGATATCAGTTCAGAAGTTGAGTTGTGTTGAGGAGTCTGATGGCTTGGGGGAAGAAGCTATTGCAGAGTCTGGTCGTGTTGGACCGGATGCTGCGGTACCTTCTTCCTGATGGCAGGAGGGAGAACAGACTGTGTGAAGGGTGGGTGGAGTCATCCACAATGCTGGTTGCTTTGCGGATGCAGCGGGTGGTGTAAATGTCCATGACGGAGGGGAGAGAGACTCCGATGATCTTCTCAGCTGTCCTCACAATGCGTTGGAGGGACTTGCGGTCAGAGGCTGTGCAGGTCCCAAACCAGGCAGTGATGCAGCTGCTTAGGATGCTCTCTATGGTTCCCCTATAGAAGAGGGTGAGGATGGGTGGAGGGAGACGGGCCTTTCTCAGCTTCCGGAGGAAGTAGAGACGCTGTTGGGCTTTCTTGGCTGTAGAGCTGGTGTTCAGGGACCAGGTGAGGTTCTCCGCTAGGTGGACACCAAGGAACTTGGTGCTCTTAACGATCTCCACAGAGGAGCCGTTGATGTTAAGCGGAGAGTGGTCCGGTCTTGATTTCCTGAAGTCAAGAACCATTTCCTTGGTCTTCTCTACATTCCAGTGAAGGTTGTTGACTGTACACCAGTCTGTCAGCTGCTGCACCTCCTCTCTGTATGCTGACTCGTCGCCTTTGCTGATGAGACCCAGCACAGTTGTATCATCGGCGAACTTTATGATGCTGTTAGAACTGTGTTTCGCAACACAGTCATGAGTCAGCAGGGTGAACAGCAGAGGACTCAGTACACTGCCCTGAGGTGCCCCAGTGTTCATGGTGATGGTGCTGGAGCTGCTGTCCCCGAACCGGACTAACTGGGGCCTTCCTGTCAGGAAGTCCAGGATCCAGTTGCAGAGGGGGGTGTTGAGGCCCAGCAGGCTTAACTTCCTCGTGAGGTTCTGTGGGATGATGGTGTTGAATGCTGAACTGAAGTCTATGAACAGCATTCTGACGTAGGTGTCCTTCTTCTCCAGGTGGGTAAGGGAGAGATGAAGGGTGGTGGTGATGGCATCGTCCGTGGAGCGGTTGGGACGATATGCAAATTGCAGGGGGTCCAATGAAGAGGGCAGTTGGTTCTTGATGTTCCTCATGACTAACCTCTCGAAGCACTTCATGATGATGGGCGTGAGAGCTACGGGACGGTAGTCATTGAGGCAGGACACCGTGGACTTCTTCGGCACGGGGACGATGGTGGTGGTCTTGAGGCACGTTGGGACAGTGGAGCTGCGCAGGGAGACGTTGAAGATGTCCGTGAGAACATCTGTCAACTGGTCTGCACACTCTCTGAGCACTCTGCCGGGGATGTTGTCTGGTCCTGCAGCTTTTCGTGGGTTGACTCTGCGCAGAGTTTTCCTCACGTCCACTGCAGTCAGGCACAACACCTGCTCGTCCGGCTTGGGTGTGGTCTTTCTCACCAATGTGTTGTTCTGTGCCTCAAACCGTGCATAAAAGTCGTTCAGGGCATCTGGGAGGAAGGCATCACTGTCACAGGACGGTGGCATTGTCCTGTAGTTTGTGATTTCCTGGATGCCCTGCCACATGCGCCGTGTGTCACCGGTGTCCTTAAAGTGGTTGTGGATTCTCTTGGCGTATGCGCGCTTTGCCTCTCGGATGGCTCGTGACAATTTGGCTCTTGCTTTCCTTAGGGCCGCCTTGTCACCCACTCTGAAGGCCGAGTCGCGGGTCCTCAGTAGCGCACGCACCTCAGGAGTCATCCACGGCTTCTGATTTGGGCGTGTGGTGATGGTCTTGGAGACAGTGACATCATCAATACACTTACTGATGTAGCCAGTGACTGATGCTGTGTACTCCTCCAAGTTAACAGAGTCGCCTTCAGTCGCAGCCTCCCTAAACATGTCCCATGCAGTGCACTCAAAACAGTCCTGAAGGGCAGAGATGGCTCCTGCCGGCCAGGTTCTCACCTGCTTCTGAACTGGTCTGGAGCGTCTGATGAGGGGTGTGTAAGCTGGAGTCAGATACACAGACATGTGGTCCGAGAATGCGAGGTGGGGGCGGGGCTCGGCCCGGTACGCGCTGGGGATGTTTGTGTAAACAAGGTCCAGCGCGCTCGCTCCTCTCGTGGCAAAGTCCACATGTTGATGGAATTTAGGGAGGACTGACTGGAGATTTGCATGGTTGAAATCTCCGGCGACAATGAACAGTCCGTCTGGATGTCTGGTCTGCAGATCGCTGATGCCCCCGTGCAGTTCCCACAGTGCCTCCTTAGCATTAGCATTAGCGCTAGGCGGTATGTACACGGCGGCTATCAAAGTTACCTACATATTCCCAATTGAGCTATCCATCCTTTTGTATATATTCTTTCGTTGTGACTGTTACGAGGTTAGACAAGCTTTGTAAATCACAGCAAGCAACAGATTGAACGAGTATCACACAGCACATTGCAGCTGCAATTCTGCAAGTTGAGCGAGTGGTGCTGGAGTGACAGAAAGAACACTTGGCTTAGTTTAGACAAGTTGGCTTGCAGGCCAAACACCATAGTACAGACAGTGTTTCAGATAACTGTAACTTAAAATACACATTTTTAGAATATTAAATCATATATCTGAGAGCACAAAGTTGTGTGAATGGTAACTTAATAGTAGCCGTTATTGAATGTCTTCTGGTCGTCTCTGATCTGTGGCCCATAACTTGACTAATGTTATTTTACCCAGCCAAGCACATCAATTAAAACCATTAAGGAATTAGAAGGTGCTTCTTTTTTAGATAAAGTGTGTGTTAGATATGTTTCCAGAATGATTTATTCAGGTTTGATTGTGCTCCCTTTTATTTGGAATGACCTAATTTGTTCACTAAACTCAAAGCTATGGCGGGATATTTTTTTTACTCATGCGTTTTCAGCGTATGACATCAACATTCAGTTTCCCAGAGTTCTTACAGCGGCCATATCCGGTGGCCCTCCTAAATACACATGGGAGAATGAGCTGTTGTGGCAGTGTAGACCCAGAACAAATTTAAAAATATACCGTCCCATTTGGGGATACTGTCATAGTTTTAAAACCCATGCTACATCTTATCACCATTATACCACCCTACCTTAGTGGAGCTTGGTCAGTTAACTTGTTAATTGTTGATCAAGTTGATTTATGTATGCCTGTTTTATGAGAAAAATAAACAACCTTCAGCTTTATGAAGTTGAACTTTCATCCATATTTCCAGTTTAATCCATGAGATATGTTGCAGTATGTAGTGCTTTACACAGAGAACCATTATCCTCAGTTAGGATCTGGGAACTAGCGGACGCAGAATGGACTTCTGTCTCCAGTGTTCTATTGTAC
Source organism: Salminus brasiliensis (assembly GCF_030463535.1). NCBI lineage: Eukaryota > Metazoa > Chordata > Actinopteri > Characiformes > Bryconidae > Salminus > Salminus brasiliensis. The sequence continues at coordinate 9,006,232 of NC_132898.1, forward strand.
CTCAATAGGTTGTCATTAAAATTTCACTGCAGTCATTTTTCACACAGCAGTTCCAGCCTCTTCTTTCCAGAAGCGTTATCTGTACTTGCACCCTCTGTGTTTTTTTTTTAAACACAGATACTTTACCTTATCATGACAGTGTTTATTTTCTGGCAATCACTGAATTAATTACTTGCTACATTTGCAGGTTGTTAATGGTTGTTAGGAAGGAAGTGTCAGAATTTAAATTACCTAAATTAACCAGCAGTTCTGATTTCAGTGTGTGTGTGAGGTCAGGTCAGCGGTGAGGCTTATTGGGGCAGAGGAAAAGTGAAGCTCAATTATACATGCCATATTTAGTGGATGCACCCATGTGTGATTGGATAAATGGTGAAATTTTCAACTTTTCCCTGGGAGGATACCTAAAAAGCTTTAAATGTAGTCTTTTAGCACCAAGGCAGAGTCAAAAATGTCATGGGAGTCAGCGCACACCCGACCCATTACAGCGCACGCACACACACTGCTTCTCATTAAGCTCGGGGGTCTAGAGCTTAATGGGTAACAGTGTTTGTGCCAAGATGATTCCAGCACCACTTTGACTTCTTCTTCTGCTCCCAGTAGGGGGGGATGATATGATGACACATTATCATTATCATGATATATGTGCTTTTTTAACGTATCATATTTAACGTTATCATCAAAACAGCTCAGCTGTAAAGTTGTTGCCTTATTGTAGGGAATTACTTGATTCCTATTCCCAAAGTAGAGCTTTAATAAGACCTGTAGTTTTGGTCTGAATATAGCTTGAGAATGTGTTGCTGAATATGATGAGGGTTGGGATGTAACACAGTACAAGTGTAATATATATTCAGAATAAAGAAGTTAAGTAGCTGCATTTACTCTGCAGTTATGTTTTGAAAAAAGAGTTTTCAGAATTCAGTTATTATTTTGATATATTATTATAATGAGAAGCAGAGAATCTCAGTGTTACTGAAATCTGCTAAATAAAAGTAGACTGTAGTAGACAGATAGTGATTTATGTGTGACTAAGTCTTTCTAAAGAATATCTCAGACACTAAAACAAGTGCCTATAGCACTGTAGTCCTTCCCACTCACACTATTTACTAGTTATGAGGAGCTTTACACATTTACATATACAGTATTAGTGTGTATATATATATATATATATATATATATATATATATATACAAATATATCAATATCTGTTTAGCCAGGAGCATTGTTGTTGTAGTGACCGAAAGCTGCCCTCATTAACAGTCTGAACCGGTCATGTTCCTATTCACTGAGCTGATCAAAAAAAGTTTGCCACCGTTTTATATATTTGTCATATTGTGACCTCATTGCCTTTGCACCGCAGGTTCTAGGACTGATAGAAACAGAAGTGTTTCAGAAGTGCATATCTGCTCGCTACGGCCATCTGCCCCACATTGTGGCCCAACATGCTTATTGACCCGTAGTTTTCACACCCCTGCTGGTCGGCCTAACTGCTGCGTGAGCCGTGATCTGTCATGCTGCGTGATTCTGGCCAAGGTTTAGTCAAGGTACTGGTAGCTTACCAAACATGAGCCACCCAAGGGATCCATTCAAATGTAGGCAGGAGTGTTCCTGCGCTTTGATTAGACTAATATTTCTCATTTGTCCCATTAAGTGCCACTCAACGCGATTGGCCCGCATTATGAAAATTCATCAGCCAAGTCACCCTTAATGGAACGGGGCGTAATATTTTTGGATGTTTTTTTTTGGCACCTGGAGTGAATTGGCACACTTTTGTGTGATTTGGGATGTAATATTTATTTATTTATTATTCCCTTTCATGGAATCTATCGGCATTCATGTATTCCTCCTACGTACAGAAAAAATCTTTCTCCGTCATGCCTCTGTCAGAGTTGCTGAGGTACCATTGCTCCGTTCAAATACTTGAACAAAGGTAGGAACGGCCTCATTTGCATATGGATAACAAAAGCCTCCGAAATGCATAGATTTCCATTTGCATCAGTGACAGTGATTCGCACTTCAGCATTACAGGCTTGGCTCTGTGTTTTTACAGAGCCTCTGAATTTAATTGACTGGCAGCTCGAGGCAGCTGCTCGAGTCGGAAAGACGTGAGTGGATTCGTGCCATCTGTGGTTAAGAGGCATCCTAAAGACTACACACACACACACACACACACACAAAATCAGTCACACACACACACACACACATTTGATCTCAGAACTAACCCAGAATTGGCAGTGTGGTGAGTGGTGCCGCCAAGGGAGTGTTTTTATTTCCTCCTTAGCGGCTCCAGAGATCACAGAGAAGCCATGCACCGAGAGCGTAACAGCATAACACAATTCAAATAATTATGAATTCATATTTTATTCATCTCCCTGGTGCTGCACTTGTTATTCCAGTCACCCACAAATCATAAGGAGACACTCCATCTCAGCTGAGGTTCACTGAAATAGGAAGGCATTTTTTAGTGCTTAATTGCGCCGTGCACTTTTGTTTGAAACCCTCAAAGTGGGATATGTCTTCTCACCTGGCATGTTCAGCACAGTGACATCAAGCAGAGCTGGGCATGATATCGAACCTGTACAACACTGATTTCTAATATCCCTCTATTACCTTACCTATTAAATTGGTGCTTCAAATGAACTGTCCGTACTCTGCTTCTGTTTCATCTGTATTTGTGCATGTTTTCTAAAAGCTTATGGATATGGGCCAAATTGAGGAGTACCTTTGGAAATCGTGGGCGCAATGTAGCCAGTAGAGGAAGTGAAGAAGTATTGTCAGTTCATTGTGTAAGTACTGTAACTCATATTCTCACTCTCAAGCAGTGAAGAAAAGACTCACAACTCTGAGGGTTGACTCGTCAAACCTAGCGCAAAAACAACAAAAATGTAAAATGTTATAATCTTAATCTACACCTAAATCTAGTCTTAACCCATGTTCTAAACCTAACCTTAATGATAGGGAAATTAGGAAATTCTTACACTTTCTTCATTGATATCAGTCCACTAATGTCTTTTTTATAAACTTTACACAAAGTTCACAATCAGCAGGATTTTCTCTAACATCCGTTGTGTCTAAAACTGTGGGTAGTTAGCTGGCTTAATGCTTTGCTGTCCAAGCTGTCTTAGAAGGCAGTGTGGTGATGAAGGTCTCCATAACTGAATCACAAAGGCAGTACATCCTGACATTGACATGGTATCAACAGGTCACTGCTAGATATGACCGTTTAGCTGTTTTGTCATTAGCTATTAGCACTTTCTCCCAATTAAATAGAAGGCTAGATTACTGTCCCTTGATTCAGACTCAGGGTGCCTTCCTGCCTCAGCAGGCAGTATTTTTGCTTCTGAGCACTGTTTTTTCAATTCTTCCTCAAGTAAATGACATGAGTGAGTGTGAGTATTTTGCTCAACATCGCTACCAATGAGTGGACGAAAAAAGGACCAAATAGGTTGAATTTTTGGAGCAGAACAATCAACCTATATGGACATTTCTTTGTGATGTAATATTTTGCTTCAAGTAGTGTGATTTTAAAGTGTTTGTCATGTGGCCAACCATTACATTCGTATTCTGCAGTATCATTTCTGAGGGTTTTTCAGTAAGTTTCCTTTCCTTTATTTTCAAAACAAAAAAATATAGTATGAAAGATCATCTTCTGGATGTGTTCATACTTCAGAGCAAAGCGAACAGTTGTTCTTACAAGGCTGTTTCCATACTATCATAAGTGCTGTAGCTCCTTAAGATTAATAGTGTTTTTTTGATATTCTAAGGGTTGACTGATGGCAAGGCTGTTGTTTTTAAGTGTTTTGAGGAATATGCAGATGAGGATGCTCTTTTTTCGCTCTGAACTGTGAATGATCTGTTTTCTTTTTTACATGCACATTCATTTTTATGTAATTTATTTATTTATTTAAACAAAATAAGCAATGTATTCAACCTAGACTGACATTTACTGTATCATCTTCAATGTTTAAAATCACAACTTGTGAGACTGAGGAAAGGTAGTTTGGTAAATGAGGTTTAAATAAGCTAATTACGGTATATAACCACTGTATGTACCACTGGAGTGGTCTATCTGTACATCTTTCAAATCTGGTCTCTTTGTTAATCATACACCAGGGCCAGATGTAGGTATAGGTGAAGATGCAGAGCAACATGTACTTTAATGCAAAGACAGAATATGCTCGCAGTTTTACACCATATAGCAGACACTCTTATCCAGAATGACTTACAAGGTTACCTGTATTACAGAGGTGGGCCAATGTAGTGTTAGGAGTCTTGCCCAAGGACTTATTGGTCTAGCGCAGCATAGTCACCCAGACCAGGAATTGAACCCCAGTCTCCCACATGGTGTGGTAGCTCACTGGCAGGTAGTTGTGTTATCTGTTGTGCCACACCAACCACAAATTAACGTTGGGTAGTAAAGTAGTGGATCCATCATCAAGCTTTGGACAAAAGGGAGGACATTCAGCAATGAAGAGACTGAATTTAACGTTAATAAATGAAAGTCCGTCCTCTACAACATTCTGTAATTGTGCAGGATGTTTGAGAGTTTGATTAGTGTAGTCTGTCCTGGGAAATACTTGGTGGATTTTTTTATGTTACCTACAAAGTGAACAGCTTAATTACATTGCAGTTTATTAACATAAATCGTCTCATTAAGGTAAAAGTTCTTCATTACATCTATAACACTGTTGAATAATGAAGTATTATTTCAAAGCAGGCAGGTCTATTGAAGAGCGCAATATACTGTACACACTAGATCTACAAAAGATCTTAATGCCCTTGGACATAATAAAAGTACCATGAATGGAAAACTGTATTAGCATAGTTGAACAAGAAGAGTTCATTACATGGTCCAAACTGTGACTCTTAAACATTTTTGTATCTTCATCCACATGCAAATTCCACAATTGCATTAAAGGGTTGTAGAACAAGTCAATTCCAAAACTCATACACTAGTGTTCTTGCCCTAGTCAAAGATGTGGTAACAATGCAGCAGTCACTTTCCAAGTACGTGGTGCTTTTGTTTATTTTTGTATTTAGTTTTCTGAGACAATCTGTGGATATATTGGTATGAATATATCAGTAACACTCGTCACCAAAGACTGACATCTAGCTCCAGCTGAGCAGCTTTGCCATCTCTTCAGCTTGCTAAACTCACAACATGCTGATAGGATAGCTGCCCTATACAACAGTATCTAATGCGCTACCACTGTGGCCCAGGGGATTGCAAGTTTGAATCCCAGTTTGAATCCAGAGCCATGCTGCTTTTTCATCAGCAACCGGAGTCTGAGAGAGCACAACTGGCCATCCTGTATTGGCTGGCAGAGGAGTCTGTTGGATGCGATGGAGCTTGGGAACCCCCGGAAGGAGGCGGTGGCCTCTTCACATGTGGGGTCTTCACAGTATATAGTATGCTATGCTATAGTATGCATTGCAGCTAATCAGATCAGATGCACTCTGGTGCATGCAGTTCTACAGATAATACGCAACAGCCTATATGCAAAGACTGATAAATGTGCAATGTGGAACCAAGGTAGACAAGTGCCAGTTCCAGACAGAAACATTCAGCTGAATGCCGGTAATAAATAGCAATAGGAACATGCCATGCTGAGGTTAGCTCAAGCTGATTGGCATATAACTATAGCGAGTGAAGCTGAAAAACAGGAGCTAGAAGACCTGCTTGCTTATTTCCAATTAAAAAAAAAGTGTGTTTAAATGTAACCTGAGTGCAAGAAATGTAAACACTCCTTCTAATGCATATATATATATATATATATATATAATACAGCCCCACAGGCTAGATTGTTAATTAATAATGTTGGGCAAGAATGCAGTTAATGGTGCCTTAAGGACACCAGATAGATACTTAAGCATGTTGTGCAGGTATAGTGTATTATAAACAAATTGTCTTAATTAAAGGACCACAGTATAATATTTGTGCCATATTGCCGACCCCTAGTAAAAAGTACATTTTTTCAAGAATTGCATTATAAACCAAATAACAAAGACATGTCACAAACCCCAAACTTTAGCAAACAAACTAGGTGTGAAAACAGCTTTAGTGGCTCTGAGAATTTGAGAAAGATATGCTTCATCAGTTGCTCAGTTTCTCTGGTTGACAGCCTGGCAATGCTTAGCGGATGTCAGAAGTCGAAGCTGATGGCTACAGAAAGTGCTTGCAGTTTGTCAGACAGGCAGCTGGAGAACGATGCCTGCAGTCGACTGTGTTTCAGTGAAAGCAATAATTTCCTAATTTTATCACATAATATAACCTTGGTCACCACAAACAATGACCGGCTCTGCTGCAAACTGAACTGTTCATGGGATCTATAAATAAGAGCAAAGCCATAGATAAAGCCTACAACAGTAGAAGACAGCTGCACAGTGGAGGGTGCATCTTGAAGGGCTAATGGATTCTGTGTTCTTCAATGAGAAGATGCCTTATCTGCCTCCAGGAAGAAAGCCTGTCTGCCTGCCTTTTGCTATTTCAGCCATTCTCTCTTTCTGCAGCCCCTTTGTGGCCGGTGCTGTGAGGATATTGCGTTGTTCTGCGGCTGTCAGCAGGTCGGCTTTTACAATGGCTCAGGTGTGTAAATCAGCCCATGTGTCAGGTCTTTAAATGGCACACCTTCTCCTTGTTCAATCTACATTTGTTCCTGGAGACAGACAGCCCTCTTCTCAGGTTTGCTCCTCCAGCCTCGGCCTGGGCTCACACCTCTGAATTAAACTCGGATAATATCCGCTAGCTCACAAATGGAAGAAAGCTTTGTGTTAGTGAAAGCCTCAGATTTGTGAATAAAGTGACCAGATCGTAGCTGTTCAGTCCCGTGACAGAAAAATGGCAGTGGGATGGTGGCTGTGAATTAGTGATTAATCTGGCTTAATAATAGGGCTGTGTATTGGCAAGAACCTGGCGATACAATACGTATCACTATACAGGGATTCCGATTCAAATAGAGATGTTCCGAATCGATCCAGTAACTCGGGATCAGCCATTTTTTTTGGATTGGGTATCAGCTTTCAACTCCCTAAACAGCCTATGGGCTGCCGGCAGGCTGAAAGTGTTATCACAAACTTACCAAAATATAGCTCCACCTTTTTGTACAGAAGTCCAGTTTGTGTAAAGCCTTGCTGCGTTAAGGCAAAGAGTTAGAATTAGAAGTCTTGGCTGCTAACTGGTAACATCGCAGCACCTATCTGTTCAAATATAAGTTGAAGATTAGGGTAGTTTTTGAAAAAGAGCAGCAGGAAGCAAGGTAGGATGAAAAAATTGGGTAAGACTTCATCTTAACTTAGCTCAAAACCTTGTTGTAAATGTGATGTTGCAACAACAGACTGCAACAGCAGATAAAAGTGCTTGTCAGAAAAGAATGATTTAAACAACTGTTCACTAAACATTAGTCTGTAACTTTGCTGTTTCATGCATATGCTAGAAAAGCAAATCATTGCTTACTTAACAACTATCAGTTAAAATTGTGTACTACTAGACACACACACAAAGTGATTTGACTAATGTTTTAAAGAAACTAGGAGCTGAATGGCCAGATAGGTCTGACTGACTGGGTTATAAGATATTAAAAACACTATAATGTTTAAAAAAGTAGTTTAAATGGCCATCAGCATACCCTCCTGAACTTTCCTTTTTACTGTTCATTTATACACACATTGCTGCTTTACATATTTATTTAATTTTACTATTAGTAAATTACTAATACTATTAGTCTCTTAGTTAGTATAGTATCACCCAGCATTCACACACACATTCGCACATGCACATATTTGTATATTTTTGTATTTTTTGTGTTTATTGTCTTGGGTTTTGTCTATTGTCCTTGCACTATTGGATGGCATGTCTTACTTATTATACTTGTTCTAATCCTGTCTTAGTATAAAGATGATAAAGTTGAATTAAATTTAATTGGAAAAAAATTGCTACCAAACTACATACATTAAGAGTTCATTAACAGCACTAAGGTGTGGTGCTGTATTATTTGTATAAACACCACACATCATATCGCATCATCATATCGGCGACAGCCAGCATTTCGGACTCAAATTTCAGCATTTCAAACTCGATTGGACATCCCTAGATATTGTGATGTATTGTGAAACTGTAAACTGTGTTTTTAATCAAATGTTAGGTGAACTGTGATAGTATAAAAACAACATCAAATGCATCAAATCTGAGTAAAAGAAAAGTTGACTTTTTGTTAAGCAGTGGGATCTGAAGACCTGGCTATCCAGAGGTCAGTGTTTAAACACAACACAAAATAAACCGCTGTCACATATTTGCATGTAAACTGTTAAACAATATCAGTACTGTGTTTTTGAAAATTAATACAGTACAATACATGTACAGTAATACAGTATTACAATAAAACCATAACAAAATAACAGTAAACCAAGACTGGGATTCATACACCCCTTCTAATGAGTGAGTTTCCATTTCTGACAGATTGGCTCAATTGCGCACAAACACAGCTTATATAACCTCAATAGAAAAACATTGGCAGTAGAATGGAACACTCTGGAGCAGACACACATGAGCCTACAGTGACCATGCTCAATGCTCAAGTGCCAGCGAGAGGGATAAAAAGCCCCCAGCACTGAACTGTGGAGCAGTGGAACGGCCTTCTCTGGAGTGATGGAGCTCCATCCAATACCTTTGGGATGAGCCTGGAGGGCCAGAACTAATCATCCAGCATCTGTACCTGACCTTACTAATACTCTTGTGGCAAATGCTATCCCAGCATGTTTTAACTTCTAGTCCAAAGCCTTCGCCAGAGACTAGAGACTGCGGTAAATATAGGAGAAGAAACTTCTGTTAGGACTATTGATTTTGAAAGAAATGGTCAGATATCTACAAACATTCTGATAAAAAAAAAAAATAAAGGAAGACTTTTAAAATCTAAATTAAACATATATAAACACTGTGTGGAAGGAAATGTCTTTAAATGGGTGTGGCCATCAGGCTCTGTGTCGTACTGTATAAAAGAAATCAGTAGGAATATGTATCAGTGTCATTCAAATTACCAACCTCATTGCTGATTCATGGAGACTAATTTTAATCAATGCAAATTTTACCATAGATAATTGAGTTTCATCAAGCAATTTGGATAATGTTAGTAGGTAACACCATTGCCCTTCATGTAAATGGTTCTTCGTCTGGTTAAAATGTTCTCTGGATAGAGGAAAACATTTTGTGAATAGATCTATGTAGAACTATAATTATTCTATATAGAATATATATAGCATTTATTAGAAGGGGTGTCCACAATGAGTCCAGCAAGTTCCAAGTAATATAGATATGTCCATTATAAGAATTGTGTGTTTAGTTCTTTTACACATTTTACATATTTAAATTCAAGTGAAAATAACCTAAGGCAAAGAAATCTCCCTGTGTTGACTGAACTGTAGAACCTCATTTCGCTTGTTATGGGATGGAGGACAAACCTTCACTACTGTCTACAGAAACAAAGGATATGTAGTCACTTGGATTTTTTTTTTTCATGGCCTCTAACGCTACATCCTAACGATGTTAGCTGTAGAACCGTGCTCTCTATGGGCAAATAAAATGATTATGCTTTGTTTTGAGTGCTAATGGGAGGAGATATATGAAAGGAGAGATAGAGGCAGAGGAGAATAAGAGCAAGAACGCTAAATTGATTGAGCATCTTTAAACTTTTAATGATGAAGCACGGAGCGCACACTGCTCATTAACTTTTCCCGTCTGTTCAACTGTAGTGCTCATTGTTTTCGTGACAGATTCTTCGAGTGCTCCCACAGTTATCTGAAGGAACTCAAACGGAAGAGACAATGGTAAGAAATGACACGCTGGCGAGAAATGGCATTTTTTCCCATAAGAACAAATGAGAGCAATTACTGACAGGAGTGGAATGACTTTGAAGGCACACACAGCCTTTTATCTTCCAGCCACTGCTATCGACGCTGGAGAGACAAAGTGAAAAACACTCTAAGGGTCTTGTGTGCCTCCAGGCTGGAGGACATATCTTGGGCTAGAAGAAGAAGCCCCAGTAGAAAATGAGTGTCCTTGAGCCAGAGAAGAATGAATGAAGGTGGACAGTATGTGTTCTTTTTTCATTATACTGTATGGGAGGCTCATCTGAAAAGGCTTTACCTTGCATGGCACATTGGTTGGCAAATTTTAAAGACATTCAAATATAGTGCTGGCTGGTATTAATACAGTATAATGCAGTATCACAATTATGGCTGGGTGGTATATTGTCTATATCGTGATACTGTGTCTGTACAACGATACTGATGTAATTTTTTTTACTGAAATAATAATAAATGCCGAGCATTTTACCCAAGATATAATGGCCATAGAAAAGCCATGTGTCTGTTGGGCAAGGAGCTTCGGATTGTTTTAATAATAGTACCTTTCATATCGGGAAATATGCTTATTATCATGATGTTATTTTTCCCTAATGAAGCCATTACTAATTCCATCCACTACTTAGGGGGAATGTCGGTAAACGCTAACTGCTCATTGTGTTACAGCAGCTTATTCAGTGCTGAGGGGTGTGGGGCAGAGGGACACTTAGACAGTTGCACCACCCAGGAGACCTTCAATTGGGATACTTTTATAATACTGTGTAAGATTCCCTTTGGTGTAATGTAAAAATAATGATAATACATGGAACTAAACAGACCAAGCAAAACATCACTTAGCACTAATCACAGTGTTTAATATCAAATACCAAATAAATTAGTCAGCTATGTCACAGCATAAATGTATACATATGAGAAAGTTCTGTTTATTCAGGCAGTGTTTATTTGCTTAACACGAATATAAAAAACATGCAAATAACATTAAGTGTGCAGTAAGCTTTGTACTTTTCTTTTTTCCCCCAAACCCCCTCCCTAAGTGTCCCAGTTTTTAGCAGTTATCATCCAGTGCTGAGTTTATCTAACCAGTGCTTCATTAATTCTCCATACAGTGACTGGAAGTAACAGAGAAGCCCGCAACCAAACCTGAGCTCTTCTAACTTCTTCGAAACAACAGATCAACAACTTTTTAAAAACTGTACATTGATCAGCCATAACATTAACATGACCTACCTCAATGCCCCTTTTATCGGCTCTACTTATTAACATGCATCCTGAATGATCTGATCATAAGTGGCCAACATACAGGTGTCCCTTTTTACATTACGTTATTTCAAACACCCAGAAAATGGCTTACATTGCACTTTTTGTTTTTCACCAATTGCTAAACTGCTAAAACTAAAAAATGCTGTATGACACCAGTACCAGCACACCAGTCTAGATAATATATCACCCATAGTTGGAAATGCAACCATCTATTCCTTCAGCTTGGAATAATTGAATACATATGAGAGTTTTTTAATCATGTTCTCATCCAAGTGGAAGCTGTTGTCTGGTGCTTCAGATATGTTGATGTTAACACTGAGAAATTCCCCATTCTGTTTGTTGGAGAAAAGGACTTCAAAGTGCTTCATTCATCACTGCCAGATTCAATTAGCGCAGGATTCCAGTCTTAACTCTGTTCACTGCTGCTTTCTCTTTCCAACCGTTTGCTTTCTCGCTGTGTATAATTGGATGGATGGGGCCATGAGATCAGAGGTTTGGAGTGAAGGAAGTTATGGATCATCTTCACTGCCTGGACATCTGCTCCAGCTGCTTAAATTAGCTTTTGTTTTGAAGGAAAGTTGTTTAGGGTCTTAATGTCATGCTCAATTTGCTACTTTAACTACAAACCTGCTGATTGATCCACACTGAACGACAGTTCTGTGCATCCTGTTTTGTGGCATAGCTAACTTAACTAATAATAATAATAATAATATTTTTCCAATTTTCAGCAAATATTTTCACTTCTTTATCAGCTCCTCATCCTTTCAGACCCACAGTAATAAATGGTCTTCTCACAATGGAAGAGTTGGACAGAAACACATGTTTTTTTTCACATTGTAAACATATGTAAAAAGCCCATGCATGCAAAGCAAAATATATTCATGATGGTTAAATGAAATTCAGATTCAACAGGGCTGGTGGTTATCAAGCTTGGGTGTGTCTGTTTTCATTGGTTAATTGATTGAATGAGTTTGTAAACGTTTTCACAGGGCAGAGCACTATGGCTGTATAAACTGTCAACAGCTGCATTCCAAAGCCTAGGCTGCAGCCGAAGTAGGGCAGGTAAGACTGTCCTATGAAAACTCTTTCTGAGTAGCTTATTGGTAACACAAATAGAACAGTCTTACCAGTAACAGTCCTCTGGTGAAGTCACCAGAAAGGTCCCGCTATTTGCAATTGTTGCGCGAAACATGCTTTTTTGTGGAGCTGTTTTTCCTGTGTTGTATGTGCCCAGAGAACTGGGGGTAACCAAGGGCTGGGAAGGATACGTCAGTTGTGGCCTACAAATTGCCCCGAACATTGGCAGCAGATCTGAGCTATATATGAAGGGTCCTTCACTTTGGAACAGCCTTCTGTGACGTAGCGGCCGAGAAATGCAGCCTAGCATTTGGAACGCATGATCTCCATAAAGATAAATTAGAAAGATAGATAGATAACTTTATTAATCCCAGAGGAAAAGTCAGGTAATTACAGCAGCACAGAAGTACAAGTACAATGAAAAGAGTAGAAAGAGTAAAGCAAAGGTAAGGGCAAAGTACCCCCCCCCCCCCATATGTACAGATACTTAAACAGAAGGAAGATTAATAAGAAACAAAGCAGTATAACAAAGCAGTTAAAGTGAAATGTGCAGTAAGTGTGTGCATAAATATTATATAAGTAAAAGATATTCTGATGGGATAACCATTACTGAGCTGAACAACCTGGAAAATGTTCATATCTGTACTTTTGCTCAAATCTAAACTTTGTGCAACACTGAAGATAAAGATCACAGCATATTATTTTGGGGTTTAGCATCTTTCTCATCCTGCATGCTGTTACGATCCAATGAGCTCTCATGTTAACATCATGAAATTAAAGCCACGAGTGAGCGTTCTAGCTCATGTTCGGCGAGCATTCCTAATGAACTCACATTTTGTAGGGTTTTACACACTCTTTGAAAGAGTATTGATATGCGAGTCTCATTTTGTGTGCTGCCAGAGATGTGATTGCTCATGCAGAGCACCGACCTCTCAGAGATATCTAAATCAATGCATTTTCATTTCAAGTTCCTCTCTAAGCACAATTTGTTGAGCCATCACTTGTTACTGCACATTTAACATCACAGACATGAATAATATATGCTAAATATATCAAGGTTAGCTTTTTGAGGATATTTTGAAGCACATGAAAATTTGTTGGCTTGAATTTCAAAGCAGCTAGACTAAAAATACAGATGTTTGAGTGATGCCATAGAAGAACGTTTTCCAATTTTAAAATTCGTCACACTCACACATCTTTGTTACAAATATGGCTCTGTGGATGCAAAAGTGGTACTTTTTTATGCAAAGAATGAATTATGCTTATGAATTATGCAAAGATTTTTTTTTTATGAATTAAGCACTTTTAAGTCCAATGAAGTATATAACAGTAAAAGGTCGTTCCGTCTTTTATTATTTAACATTTGTACTCAAAAGGCTCATCAGTGCCGCAGATCATAGTTGTAGTGTTTTAATTAGGGGTTGACTGGTACATCAGCCAGCTGACAGTTCAGATGGATGATTGAGTTGTTGGACCATCAATATTGGTATCTGGTCAATTAAATTGTGTCTACATTAAACACTGTTTTGTAATGTCATAAATGAATGACATCAGTTAATTGAAAATTAATCGAAACCAAAATTCAGAATTTCATATTGACGTAATCTTGCAAATATTTTTACAATTCTGTTAATACATTTTAATAGATTCTGTTAATACACTTTCCCAATGTGTGTGTTCATGTACTGTCCCCTTAAAAAACATACTACAGTCATGTGACTCTGTCCTGCCCAATCTGCATGCATGGATGCAACACAGAGTAACTCGAGCAGTTTAGATTATAATTCATTAATCATAATCGAGGTAAAATGTTCAATTAATCATACGATACTGTAAGCAAGATGATATATTGGGATTTTTTCAAATGTGTATTTGTAAATATTGTAAGTATTGTGTAAAAAAACACAAACACATCAGATGCAATAAACATTAGTAAAAGAAGGACTTTTTTAAGCAATCAGAACAGTGGGCTCTAAAGACAGAGTACAACACTGGCATCTAGTAGTCAGGGTTTACACACAACACAAAATGAACCACTGTTTAACACCAATGTTTGCATGTAAACTAATCATTAAAAATGAATACTGTTTGGACAATTATTAAAGTATTGCAAAACATAATATCACAATTGCCAAGATTTGCATTTTGTTACACTCCTATTTGTCAGATTGAGTGGTGGCTTTCCAGCAAACTCTCCAGTCAAAACTGGCATAAAACACCACCCCTAACTGGTCCAACTGAACGAAGGAAATATTTAGAGTTCAAGAGTTGAACAGTAGCAGTGCAAAGGCTTACAATACTTTCTTCTCTTGTAAGCCTTTCTTCTGCAACATGATGTGTGGTAATTCTGTGAAGTTTTGGAAGTGTGATATTGCTCTCTATTGGTTAAAATAGTATTTTATCTAACTAATAACTATTTAAGAATGATCTAAATATTAGTATTAGTATCAGTAGGCCTGGGCGATATGACTTCACATCAATATCACGATTAATTGAACAGTTCACCTCGATTATGGTTATTGAACAATTATATAAGCTGCTCAGTGTTTGAGTTCTCCCACATGTTGCTTCCATGTTGCACACTGGACAGGGCAGAGTCACGTGACTACATGCAGTAGTATGGTTTTAAGGGGACCGTACATGAACACGCACACAGTAAGGAAAGTACTAACAGAATGAAAAAGCAAGATTATGGGGATTTGAAGTTGAAGTTCTTTCAGTTGTTTTCGATTAATTACCCAGCCTTTAGTATTGGCCCTTGTAAAACACACGTTGGTTAAAAAAAAAAATTGTATGTCTCCTAAACAGATATTCAGAGTGTTTTTCACTGTGAAATGTGATGTTCTACAGAAATTACTGAGATTTGAGAGCGGGTTTTGGACTGTAAGCATATTTAGGACAAGGTACACACAGAGTGTATTGAGGCTAAACAGTGCTCAAAGAAAACTCGTCTTCTTCAGAAACCATTACCAACATTACACAATAAAGTCAGAAGATACCTGTAGGTTCACTGGTGATTTTGGATAGTAGAAATTGAAATTGGTAGACGTCTCCTGCAATGTAAGGCAAGTAACTGCTTTGGAAATAATTACGGTATCTGATCCATCATACTGTGAGGTAGCTAAACAGTTGTGAGTTTCCATCCCTGTGGGATGAGAACCGTCCTGTGGGTGTGAGTGTGTTGGGTCTGACACAGCCCCACCTCCATGCTCACCTGCTGAAGGGGCATATGTTCAGGTGATGAGGTCACCCAGCTTCCATCTGCCCGCTTTTGTAAGAACCAATGAGGCACCGCCTTGCTGTCCATCTTTGATCCGCCTGACAGGACAGTCTCTGGTCTACTAGAATGTAAGTGTGGCCTGAGAGCTTTGGCCAGATTCTTGGAAAAATAGTGTTTAGAGTTCAAAAAACAATGACTACTTACTGTATGTTTATTTGTACTTGGATCATTCTAGAGGTGGGGGTACACTCTGCATCTCCCATATAAACCAGTTAAAACAATCTTTATTTAATCTGTTTTAATAAAAATATGAATTACATTCATTTGTTACTACTAATAATGCTTGTAGTTTATAGTTTGGGCACAATTTACATACAAAAATTGTACATTAAAACTAAATGACTTCCAGCCCACACATTATTGACTCTCTCTGCCTCCTGCTTTATACATTCCATTTCTTTTTACATGACAACATTAAGTCAAATTTACTCTATTAACAGTAAAATCAATTTCATATAATATATATTTCAGTAATTAAAGTAAAATGTTTTATGTCTGTCTCGATGTTCTGATCATTTCTTTTACCTAAAACTGTATAAAATCTGCAAACAGGTTTAATTGAAAAAAAGTGACCTGCACTCATTGTTGTCTCTTTCTCAAGTCAAGAAACATGTGAAGCTTTCAGTTTTTAATTATTAAAGATAATGTTTTGAAAGTCCATACATGTGGTTGGTGTGGCGCAACAGATAACACCACTACCTGCCACGACACCATGTGGGAGACCAGGGTTCGATTCCTAGTCTGGGTGACTATGCTGTGCTACACCAATAAGAGTCCTTGGGCCAGACTCCTAACACTACATTGGCCCTTCTCTGTGATATTAATAACCTTGTATGTCGCTCTGGATAAGAGCGTCTGCTAAATGCTGTAAATGTAGATGGGCTGTGTGGAATCTAGTTTGAGGTTAGAACTTGGAGATAAATCTCAAAATGATGTTGACTGATGAGTCACATATTTCCTTCAATTCTAGAATGGGCCAATTATTGTAATGTAAAGTTTTAAACAATGTTCATGGCTGCCCAAGACTTATGGAAAGTACTGTATATAAACATATATATATATCAGAAAATCTGATCAAATACTGCCGAAATTACAGCTGTGATCATTTCTGAACAAACCAAAAAAACAATATGGCAAAAAAACATATATTTCACTGCCTCATTTTATCCAGATGTCACCTGGCTAACCTTCACTAATGAGAAAAACAACAGCTTGGGTGACTTATGACTTATGTTCTCGCAGTCTGTCTCACATACTTCATACTCAGATCCCTTCAACACAGTGCAGTGTGGGAGTTGGGTAACGTGTTGACTAATTTGCATATTAAAACAAGGTTTTGTACTCCAGTTCTGCGTCACGTCAACTGCACTTACAGCAGAGGCTGATCTGACAGTAAGATTTTATTTTGACACTTTCAGAAGTGTTAAAAGTCTAATATAAATTTAATTAGTTATAAAATAGTTTTAAGTTGAAGATTACCATTAAAAAACTAATATATATATATATATATATATATATATATATATATATATATATATATATGAAAGCACAAAGTTAAGTGATGGTCTTAGTAGTGTTTCCCATTGTTATCAGGCACATTGAGTAGACTGCTTCATCCAGGTTTGCAAGTCGTCCCCTTTGAACTTAGCATGTCGCTAAATTCGTAACTACAGTGGGCTTTTTTTTTTCCCACCTGTTTTTAGAGCGTGACTTCACCATTCAGTGAGCTTACAAACGTCTGGGTACCTGGATTCCAGTCGTTTCTGTGAATTGCAGCAACTCTTTAGTTGCTTCTTCTCTTTAACTTTCAGCAGTCTGTAAAAGAAGAGCTCTGAATTCTTGTTGAATCTGTTTGTAGAGTCAATCATACAACAGCTCTTTCTCGCTTGTGTGTTTAGCATATTCACACTGAACTCTAACGCTGCCACTCAGCAGGCATGACTGCAGTGATTTCCACCACCAGTGACGTTACGTGCATACCCTCTACATGGATCGAGGGCAGGGCTGGATGCCGCATTAATTTTACCATGCATTAGTGCTTAGTGATGCATCGTCATGCTGGGTTTTTGTAGTGCTGCGTGCTTTGTCTCTCAAGGCGAAATATACTTTGTGGGTAATCAGCCACATTTAAAACTTTGTCAGACTCCAAGAACTCTGTCTGTAAATTTCCTGTGCAGTACCGAGCGAGTGCCCATGAGGGCTAAGATTCATCAGGAGCGCTGCCAGAAGCTGGTGTCTGACTATGCATCCTCTTTTGCAGCAGGTCAGAACAGCAAAAGGGTACTAAAGACGCTTGTCCTAAAGGAGTTGAGTCATTCTGAGACTGCAGTCGTCATTGGAAGTATATAGTGGTGAATTAGGAGAAACCGCTTGTTATTAGTTGTGTTGAGTATTTAAACTGGTCTGGTTTGATCTGCGTTTATTGCAAACAGCTGAAAGTTGGCCCGTTTTGCTAATAAACCTAATTTGCAATGGGGGTTGAATAATGTGGTTTGCAGCTCCTCAGGGTATCTAGCGATGGAAACTTATCTATATACCTCTGTGACAGAATTAATGATTTAGAGGCATAACGGTTGAAATATTATTAAACAGGGTTCAATGTATTGTTCAATATACAGAACACGAAGGGGAGGGTTCGCTACTTAATGCCACCAAGGGGTTGAGTGCATGAATGTGTAGCTGTTTAGAGCAAATGTAAACAAGTTTTACACTGATTTCAATACAGTTGCATTGGAAACAATATCCATTTCCTCTAGTAACTACAGGACCGGGGTTCAGCACCTTTTGCCCCACAAAGTCCATTCTGGCAGAGAACACTAAGAACTTGGGCCTGAGTTTGCTTTTGATGAACACAGGTACAACTGAGATAGAAGAATGAGGAACAGAGAGGAGATGGAGAGAAAAAGGGGGTGGAATCTTTATCACAAGAAACATTAGCTTGGAATGAGGAGGAGTTTCAGTCATGATCCTCCTCTCAAACCTTTTCCCAGGCTGTCCCATAACTCCAATAGTTTCATTATCCTGAGTCATTAAATCAGCACTGTGACTCCCCGAAGTTGCCTCCTTGCTTGTGCTTTTGCTTCAACAGAAGAGACACCCCTCAAACGCAGGAGAGTTTGGACTTACAAATACAGTCGTGTAGAAATGATTTATGAGGAACACATTCCAATCCAGGTGTGTGTCCTCAGTGTCTCCTGCTATTTACCACTCACCAAACCTGCTGCATTACAGCTCCATAAATTTTAGCCGCCAAAGTAATTAATTTCTTAAACAAATTTATGTGCTGTAGGATTCAATAATTGCTTCTCCCAAGGTTTCACTGACGACCTTAATGTTCTTGAGGGGAGCCCATCATCACATCAATCATTTTATTCATTCACTAATTTCCTGCCCACACCCGCTCATCCGTTCATTGATCCACGTTGGCTACCAATCACCAAAATGAATCCTCTGTGCCCGATAGATTATCCTTACATTAAACTAGGCTGTTGTGCGGAACAGCAGCTCCTCGCTTCATGTTTTCCAAAGCAGTGTCCTGTTTTCCTGCATGCTTGAAATATACTGCCATTCAAAAGTTTGGAATTACTTGTCGTATTTAGTAACTGGTAACTCATTCACTAATAACTTATACAATAAAGATTGAAATATTGTAAAGTAGACAAAAAGACTTATGGGCCTACCTCTATATACATATGAGTGTGTGTGTATATACTTGAAATCAGGCTTGTTACTCACAGTAAACAGTGGTGAGAACCTACCGACAGTAGTCCAAGGAAGGATAGGGCATTAATTATCAAAGATTCATCAGTGCTTCAGGGTAACTAAGGTTATCCTATCTGCAAACAGTTAGAGTTCTTAGAGAGAAAGGTAGTGTGGTCTGACAAGGGGCCTGTTTTCTTTTACATGACATAGACGGCTGGGTATAAGTTTGGTGTTTACTTGTGGAGAATGAGCTGGAAGTCCAAACCAATAGAAGTCTCACCTTGCAAATTACAGGACTTGGAACTGCTGTTGGTGGCAGATACCACAGGGTATCTTCTGTGGTTTTGCTGAGTGAGCTAGCTGTTTTGGCACATGGTGGAGTGCTTGGGTCATCATGTCTTTGCTCAGTGTTATAAACTGACCCTGGGTAAGTTCTTATTCAGAGACATTGGCTAAATATGAGCCACATGATTCCAGACTTTTGAACAGGAGTGTAGGTTTGTCCTGAACAAAAGGGCTTCTCTGTTTAAGTGGAGTTATTTACAGCAAAGTGATTACCCTTAATGGGAGGCTAATCAGTTAATCAAGCCTGGGTTCAATACCCAATTTTCTCCCGTAATTTCTTATCTGGCCTTATCCATCAGCTTTATGTAGTGTGAAGGTCAATGCGTTGAACCTCTTTCTCAGAGTTTTACTACTCTCACTAGAGTTTGCTGACCCTCTTTCCTGTTGGAAAGATGCTTCTGCCCTCAGATAATAAAGTGATTCCTTAGAGTGATTCATCATCAGCAGCAATCAGCTAATTCTCTGGCTTGAATCATCTTTACAATGTTTCATGATAAATTATAGCACTGTACTTTTTCATAGATACTATCAGTGCCTGTAGAACATTGAATAACTGCATATCAGTATCATCATCATCAAAAAGACATCTAGAACAATTAGAGAGATGAGTTAGGTCAAATAGGTCATTTTAGACGCTTTTTTACACTGACATAATATTTGATGTCATTACAATTTACACATTCTTAGAGAAAATGTCATGCCTTCTATGAAAAGGCTGAAACTTGGGTATCATTGGACCTTCCAACAGGACAGTTATTCCAAGCATACCTCAAAGTCCACCAAGGCTTGGTTTCAGAAGTCCTGAAAGATGCTGGAATGTGTCACAGTATGACTTAAACCTTAAACCTTAAACCTTAAAAAAGCTTTGATGGAAATTGAAGTAGGAGGTTGTAGCACACAAACCCCCCATGAATATTAGAGAACTGGAGTCCACTGCTCTTAAGGAATGGGCTATAATTTCTCAAAAAAGCTGCCAGAAGCTGGTGTATGGCTATGCATGCTGTTTTGCAACTAAATACAAATGCCGCTTAGCATGAAGGGGTTAATTAAAAAAAATCCAAGGTGCCATTTTGTGTTGAATTTTGAGAAAACAGTTGTTACATTAGTTGTGTTGAGCTACTTAAATTCTTCTCGTTTGAAAAATTAATCGCAAACAGCTGAAAGTTTGTCAGTTTTGCGTGATAAATTGTGTCACTGTAATTAATATTTTTTCTAGAACTGTTGTAATAAATGACTGTGTGTACTGGGTTGTCATTAGAACAGATATTTTGATATTAAGTTGATACCAAATTCAAAAAATCATGACAGTACTTGTTTTCTATGGTATCGAAGGTACCGAAACAGACAGACAGACACGGCCGAACAGTGAACTGTTTTGAGTCCCAAAAGTGTCCAGAATCAACAGATGACTCAGTAGCTTACTCACTAAATATCAACATACCTCAAATACTATTTCTCTAAAACCCTGCGTTTTTGAGTGATGAGCCATGATGTTTTGAGTTCTGCCATTTTTGTCAAGCTACTAAAACCAAGTGGGAAACACACTGCCACCACATTGTTCACTCTTGAATTACAGCTGCTTTAAAAAACATGCTAGATGGACAAAAGTTTTGGGACACCTGGTTAAGAGTATTAAAAGAGTTTATCCTGTCCTTTTAATGCTTTCTACTACTTTGAAGCATTGCTGTGAGGATTTCATTTCCATTCAGTGACAGGTACATTAGTGAGGATGCTCACCACCCCACCTCATCCCCAACTCTCCAACTGTGTGTAGTAATACACACTCTGGACTCATATGTGTTGCTGTTTGTCGACTACTGTAAAGTAGTCTCACTAATGTAAAATAATTGGCTTGTTGTGGGTGAACGTGAACATGGTTTGGGGTTTTACAGTGTTTGTATTAGCATTAGGGTTAGCCTCCACTTGGTTGGCTTCTAAACAAAGAGAAGAGTGCGGTTGTCACACTAGTGAAACAGAGCATTTATGCAGTATTTTATATAGTTTCAGGTGTTATATTATGAGGCCAGCGGCCATAGCGATGTTGGGTGAGGCTGCTAATGCCACAGGAATCAATGCTATCACTGTGAACACCCATGAATGACACAGTATTTTTATGTTATTTTTTATGTCAGTCAGCCAGTCAGTAAGCAGAATTGCCTCCTGCAGGCCGGCTTGCTTGGCAGCCTGGCAAAAATATCAGCCCAAAGTGTCACATTGTATACATAATCTGGAAAAAATAAAAAACACGTGATAATTATCAGTATCAATTATCATCTTCTTACCTTATGTGGCTGTATGTATGAAAGTACTTGAAGTGAACCAGGGAGCAAAAGCAATAGATCAGGTCACCCCAAACCGTGATGTTATATTTATGCCGTATTGGCCACCCTTAGCCCTCTCCGTCATCTAAAACCTCTGGCCTCCCCATGAAAGTGCAGACACCGCACGCTGGTAAAGGTAATGGGACGGAGAGGCTGGGGAAGCTATGTAATCACACCTCCGCTCCAGGGGAACGGGGCCGTTAAATCAAGCTCAGGTGGCTGATAAAAGGATTGCCATCGCGTGTCGGCAGGACAGCATTTTCGGCTTAGCCAAATGTCCAGTTGCCGGGACAGCAGCTGTGAGATTGATGAGAACGCTGGATAGCCGCTTGCGCTACGGAGCCCATCCTAGGGGGGCAGGTCAGGCTATTTCGGGCTCATCAGCTGTGTGATTTTGGTATTGTATCGGGGTGGTAGGGAGGTGTCCATCTCTCTCTAGCTTTGGCTTTAATGAGGGGGGTCACACTCCACAGTATGTCCACTGTCTCTGTTATGAGTCCCACAAAGCACTTTGTACCAATAAGGGAGAGGATACGTAAGTGTTCCCTGCACGCGGGTGAAGTATGACACGGCTTTATAATTAGAGCAATTTTCCCAGCTGTAAAGCCCTGAACGTATTCCTTAGCAGAGTGTAACGCAAGAGAAATGTTATGCATGTAGGTCATGTTCTCGTCTGCCTTAATCAGTAACTATATTTAATCTGCTTCAGAGTGGCGTTTAGCGCTCTCTCTTGTCCGCTAATCTATAACTCTGAGACATAGAAGATGGAAAGCGGAGGTTAGGTGGGGATCCAGGAACCGTTCCGGTTGTGTGAATGTAGGCCTGTGACTCGTACTGGGGTCAAGTAATTACACTGTAAAGTATATCCCAGTGGTAAAACTCACGTAGGACACGGAACATGGAAACACAGTTCTTTCGAATGATGCCTGGTTATGTGCATACTCTATATGATTCGCTGATATCATCTTGGACTCATCTTTTAATGATGAACCACTATATCACAGAACTGACATGGGTCATGTATTTGAATAAGGTGCTAGTAGTTTGGCCTTTAAAAGCCCTATATTGTATATGTTTTTTGTTGTTTTGTTCAGAACAGCGGTGGGCAGTTCCGTTCCTGGAGGGCTGGATTCCTGCACAGTTTTGTGCTTTTCCTGCTCAAACACACCTGATTCAACTCACCTGTTAATTGCCAGGTGTAGTTGGCCTGTTAGAGCAGGGAAATCAGGAAGCTGTGGTGGACTCAGGCCCTCGTTGCCTACCCCTGCCTTAGAATGAAATGGTCAGTTACTGGTTAAATACACTGGTGAAGACAGATGACCTCTGTTCCGATTAACTGTCCTGTATTGCACCTCATTCAAAAGCAAACACTCCTTAATACTTTAGCATGCGTGGACGGGGCTAAACAGCTGTAGCCTAAAAAGACAGATATATGTGTGGTAAATGTGGTGTTTTTTGTGACATCACAAAACCAGCGACTGACCAGGTTGTTTTTGCAGCTTAATCTACAGGTATGGACTGTACGGACTGGATGGGAGTGGATGGGTATGTTTTGGCATGTGTAAACTAATATCTGAATCAGATATATGTAAATGTGTTGGTTTTGGTGATGATCACATTTAAAAAGGCCTGGTTTTGGAGGTTAGTTTTATATATAGACTAAGGTGTAGAGGGCAGGTTATGAAGCTTTAAAAATTTGGATTTATACATTGCACTTTTATTTCAATGCATGGAAGTTCAGTTTACCATGATCTGGTCTCTTTCAAAGAGCAACATCTAAGTGGAACTAAAGCAAAAAGATTCCTGGTTCTTAGTAGAGGAGTTGTGAATTGGAGACATCACAGCCGTTGATTATAGGCAGCATGTCAAACTCGCTACACTCCCATCTCAATGTCTGTCATCTTTCACTGCAAGAAAAATATCAAGGGCACTTCCATCAGCAGGGGTGTGTAAACCTGCGGCCTGTGTGAGTGGCGAGCCTCAGAGAAGACTGAGACAGGCGCTGTGTCTGTCTCGCAACCACTGAGCCGCTGCTGGAGAAACAACCAAACATGCAAATTAGCTTAATTGTCTTTGTGTGACCGCTACTTTGAGAGGTCATCAGTGTAGTGCTAAACAGAGTGGAAATGAGAACCGTTGGGCAGAAGCAGAGTGAAAGCAAGCCAGCAGGTGCCTTCAGAGTGTGCGTCTAGCAAGGTTATTACTGGTAGTATTAGTAAGAAATCAGACTTACAGTCTCACCTTTAGCCGAAATGTAATCAGTCAGTCAACGCCTTGGTGTCTGAATTTTGCTTTTTTTTACTTTTATGCTGGAGCTATGAGGCTAATGTTGCAAACAGGTAATGGATGGATATACCCCAGCATGTATCATTGCATAAACTGGATGCCTCAATCATCACACAGTTGTATCAAACTAAAGTTCTCAACGTTGAGGTCGACTAAAAGACAGAACGAAGATGAATCAGTCCACTCAGTGTGCCTGAAATGTATCCTCTAAACATGTGTGATTTGAGCCTCAGTTAGCTGGAGTCTGTGGTGTGGTGTTTAGCTTGCTAGCTGACTTAACTAGGCCACACACAGCAGAGCTGGACTCATTTCACATTTCTGTTACTCCCAACACCTGTGATGCAACTTCGCTCTCCTAGACACTTTTATCATCGACACTTGTGCTAGTAGCTCAGCAGTTATTCAATATACCTGGTGGAGATATAGTTGAGCTAGTTAAGCAAAGGCTAGCTTAGCGTGTAGTGGCCTACACATCCAAAACCATGGGAAAAAAACGTTTAAATTCAGCTTTTCGTCCATTTAACAACATTACAGTAATACCATGTACTGCAGATATCACAAACCCTACTTTGCAGTGCAGTTTTGTCCATTACGGCAGTCTGTTTGAGATTATGTGTATGATGAGATGGTGTTTAATTGTCAAGTTCTGATTCTTGAGTCTTTAACAAAGAATTCTTACCTAAAATTTGTACCTTTACCTTAAAGAACTGAAGTGCTACATGCAGTATATGCTCTGTTTGAGCCTTTTGTCTGCAAATTCTGGCTTCTTGTAGTGGTCCGCAGCTGTAGTCCAACATTTCTGTAACTTGTGCATCATTTAAGGTGTAACAGTAAATTCCTGCATTTTAAGGATGTGCTGTATGTTGTTGGAGGACTAATCAGTGGATCGATTTGATGAATCAACAGAATTAAACGGATTGTTGCGTCACAGTGTGCTTGCCCAGGATTTGAACTCTAATATGCCGTAGGGACGGTGGTGGTGTTATCCACTATGCAACCACTAAAGCAGAGGTTACACTACACATTTTTGCCCTGATTGTCAGTCTAGCTGAGTCTGTGCTAGTTGGCTCTAGTCAGATATTTTTGTCAGTTGGAGAGGGATTCGAGTAGTGTGTGAGGTTCCCAGACACATTTTTCAGACCAGTCTGAGCATATGAAGCATTAGATTTTTTTAAACCGACTCTTGAGTGTAATCTAGTTGTGTACTGGTCAGCAACTGCAAGGGTTCCATCTATCACCAATGAAAACTGAGAACGAAAAGTGCAGTTTTAGACAGTTTCTTATTTTAATTTTAAGGTTCACCTTAAATGATGCAGCAGCTACATTCTGCCGCTAGTACTTGTCCGAGAGTGCAGCACTATTTAAGGTGGAACGGAAATTTGCATAAGAAGCTAGCATCTGCCTTGAATGTTGGACAGCTTCCAATATGTTTTGGTTCAGTGCAAATGGTGGTTCGGTTCAGCAGCAGGTTGAAGGCGTAGTATAGTATACTATGTAGTATAGTACTACTATGTAGTATATGATCTCTAGTTGTTTAGTGTGCAAAAGACATTTTTTCAGCGTAAAAATATACAAACTTAGAAGTCGTTTAGTGTTCGACAAGGCTTAACTGTAGTCCTAAACCCTAAGTTTGAGTCATTTGAATACAAGGGGCAGATCAGAAGTGTGACTCGAGACCCACTGAATCTCTCACTTGAGTCCCCATTTCAGCTTAGCTTTGTAGCTTATGTGCTAAAAGACTAAAGAACCAAACATTGGACCTTAAACTCCTTTTTAAGGTCCACATTTAGAGTAAGGCGATATTGTGATTACATGTTTAACGGAACTGTCACTTTTTCATTATGCAACTCAGTACTGATTACTAGTAACCCTGTCAGGCCATAAGCACAGTACAGAACTAGAAATCGTCAGCAGGTTTGCTTCACTCCTATGCCTGAAAACTGGTTAAACATGCTTACCCCAGGGTGTCCATTCATATAGCTTAGTATTGGTGGAGACCCAGGGTCAGAAAATGTATTTTCAGCTTTTATTTAATCTCATGTGCACTACATCAGACTTTAAATATTCAGAGTATCCTTTGGCTGAGATGAAACATAGCTTGACTACATACATCTGACACAATGCCCTGAATGTTTTATAAGAACAAGGCAGTTTTACTGGAATCAATTCAGAAGAGGACAGCACAAAGCTACTAATCCTCAATGGTAACCTTGCCTCAAATGGAATTAATGGTGCATTTTAGCACCCTACAGGCCTGCGGATCAAAATGAGCAAGCCGTGTCGGAAATTAAAAATATCCCTCTTATCAGCACAAGAACTTGGAGCCAATTTCCCAACACAGGCTCCATTAATGGAACCTTTCTAATGATAGCTGGGGTGTTTTATTCAGCTGTGTCAGAGCTTCATTTACTGCTTAAACTCATTTAAACACAATTACTGATGCTTTCTGTGAAGGAAATGCTTAGGCACAGTTCTTTTCTTTCTGTGTCTTTCTGACCTCACGCTCCAAAAGAGGTCAAATGATTGTTTCCAGTTGAATATTAAACCTCAAATTAACTCCTAACATAAAAAGAAGCTCCTTATCTTTACTACTGAAGGTATGCGCAGTAGGCTAATACCTCCACATCGCAATGTCAGTCATTGCCTACTGCCCTTGTCCTTGAAGCATATGACTTTAGAAACCTGTAACATTTAACAACACAGTTGTATTTTATTAGTAGTTCAACATTTTGACAAATAAAGGTTGGAAGAATCAGGTTATACTGTGGCCAGAATCAAGCTTGCATAGTTTGGTGTGTTTTGAAAGCTGGATGCACATGACATCATGTTACAGCTATCCTACCCGGTTTCTTCATTGAGTCCATGATTCCTTCGGTTTTGTTCTCGAGTGTGGAGATCGCTGCCCCAGTACAATATCTTCCATGACTGAATAGGGATGCAAATCACTGGATAAAATGAAAGTTGTGCTAGTTGTGGAAATTTGTTTCGTCCTTTCTGAGTTGGGTGGAAGCTTTGACGTTGCTTGCTCGATGGTCTATTTTTTGGCAGCAATGAAAAAGTGTCCAGTTGTAGTGGCTGCCAACCAGAGCCAAAGTGCTTCCATACGTTAGCTTGTACTGCAGAGGGTGCCAGCCAAACTTCTTGCTTATCCATCTTGTGTTTCTGCTGTGGGCACGCCACAGACTGTTTTAGCGCTGCACATCTAGCTTCTGAGTTCTGCCTTTTGTGTTCTGTCAATATCACATTGACAATTTACATTTAGAAAATCAGTTTTTGACATTTGTGAATCCATCCAGAATCATCCACGTCGCATCGAGATACATCTACGAATACATTTTTCCCCCACCTCTATCAGTAGCTAAGCTATGTATTACATAAAGCCACGGCAAGTTAGCTCGTATGCTCTTGTTAACAGACATGAACTTCAGTGGCTGTGGGGAATAACTTACTAACTATTTTTTGGAAAACTACATTCATTTGTGACCTTATTTCAGTGAGCGAAAAATAGCTTAATTTTAAGTGATAAGTGTGGTGATGTTACCAGTTAGCAGCCAGAACAAAAAAAAGCTACATTTGGCTTCTAATTCTAACTCTCCATTCCACCTTAAATAGTGCCAGTTGAGTGCATTTCAACAGCAGATCATCACTTCTGCATTATTTAAGGTGGAATGAAAAATTCAAGCAAACTTTAACTCGCTGTAAACATCTGCCACGTTTTCCTCTTTACCCCTCATCCATCTGGACCCCACTCAGACCCCCCAATCCGAGACTGTTTCCCTGCTCACGGAGTACTGCTCTGTCTCACCTGTTTGCAGTTGGTATGTTTGTATACATACACGTTCTGTTTTATTTCCTTCATTGCAAAGTTTTGCCAGGTGTTTATATTTCTCAATCGTCTTCTCGTGTGCTGATTACTGCCTGCCTTCTTTCTGATTCTTGGTTTTGCCCCTTCTGTTTTTGACTCTGGATTGTTTTTCAGTTTATGATTTTGTCTGTTCCTTATCTGCCCGGTTAGATCTGTTTATTGAACCTTGGATCATTATCTTGGTTCTCAGTCTCTCCCAAGCGCCTTTTATTAAAGTATTCTTATTATTTTACATCCGTGAGCGTCTGGTTCGTTTACCAACCATCACAACGTAACACAACAAACAACAAACAGAGCAGCAGGTAAAAAGTGTGTTTATCTGAAGAGTGTGTTTACTCTTCACTCTTCTACAAAATGTTTGTCCATTTTCTGCCATGTTCGTCCACGCTGCCAAAACCACTGAGTTTGGTTGTAGTTGTGCAACAGCAAAGATATTCCATCTCATTATATTCATTTGGACCGATCTAACATTCCTCCCACCCCGTCTTCACTTTTAAATTACGCCAGGTTAGAAACCAAACTTGGTGGAAATGCTCTGTTCTACCAGCGAGAGAACCACACTGATTTCTTTGGTTCTAAACCAGCTCTGAACTGAGGAGGAGGCTAATGCTAATATACTCAGACTGTGACTGTGTGAAGTGATCTGACTGCAGAGTTGTAATGGAACTGTGAGCTGAATGCTCAGGTGGCTCAGTCAGACTGGATTGTAAGATATTAAACACTGTAGAGTTTAAAAAGTCATCTTAGTTGCTACCAAACAAAGTAGATCAGTTTAGAATATATTGCATAAATGTCTGTATTATAGAAACTGTTTCTAAAACTAGTTATTTTACAGGTGTTTACTATTGTGTATTAGCATACACAACATCTTACACAAGTTGGGGGACTTAATCATTTATAGAAACACAATGATTAGATTGGTATCGGTTGATAGTCAGCATTAACAGACTTGGATGGAGGATAAAAAACTTTGATCAGGGTCCAAGTAAATCAATAAACAGTTATTAGTGGCTGAAATGGCTTATATTATTTAATCTTCATGAGTGTCAAGGCTTGGGTATACTGTAGTGACAGTCGAGCGATGGTTCAGAGAATGCAAAAATAAGAATAATAAAAAAACTACCGTTCTGCTGCTGGGGCTGCATGGCACTGTCAGTCTTTGAACATACATTATATATATATATATATATATATATATATATATATATATATATATATATATATTCGCTGTAACATCTATGTAAGAAATGTAGGTAACCATGTGGGCTATTTTAGGAAATGGAACAGCAGCTATAATACTAGATGGGCCGTCTTGGCCAGAGGGAGACCACCAGAGCAGATCTCGATAGGCAGCTTAGTATGCAGTATATATCAGATGCTCCCATTCTTTGTGGCATCTGAAGATGAGATTGCTAGTACACACCAATGCACTTCTTCAACCGAGTAAACGTGGGGAATATTCATTTAATATTAAACTATTACAAGAGAAAGTCCCATATCCGAAAGCCCAGCTGAGGTAAAAGATTAAAGTACTTAAAATACTGAAGTGCACTTAATTATCAAAAGTCAAACTATGACAAGTCAAACCCATGGGAGCCACAAGCCAGCCAGTTTCAATTCTTATTACAAAATACAGCATGATACAAGGTTCATCTTTCTTATGTTTATTTTCCCAGTGCTTCCCAGTGCTTGATGTCTTAGAGCATTCATGTTTCAGAGCAAGTCGATGGAAATACTATAGTGGTGTTGTCATCTGGAGTGGGCCAGCAGATAAATAAACTGTAGAATGGAAGCTCTGGTTGAAAATAAATAAATTTGAATAAACACCCTGCAAAAAGTCCAGCTCAAAAACAGTTTTTGCTGCTTGAGATAGGCTTAGCTAGTCTTTGATAGTCAAGGTGGCTGAAATGTTGGTAATCCAGAATACGTGGCTGGTAAGACAACTGGTTAAGACGGTATGACTATGATATATGATCACATGAAAAGCTTAGCTCTTGACCAGCACAGTGTACATTTTCTTTTGAGATGGACTAGCGGGGCTATAAACATGACCAACTTGATCAAGCTAGTCATCAAGCTGGTTATACTGTTTGAATAGTTTGGTAAAGTCGACTCATTTGTTCAACCCGGTCATAGTGGTGAATCAGTATAGCCAGACTGGTCAACAAGTGTGGTCATGATTGTCATGCTAGTCAACAAGCTTAGTCTTACTGGTTGACTAGCTTAACCATCTTAAATGGCTTGTGCTAGCCAGACTTTTTTTTCAGCAGGGAGCAAAAAAAGCACATATTTCTAGTTGTCCAATGAGCTACTTCTGCTCTTATAGATGATAGAACTGGTAGCTTAAGAAAAGGATCCATATTAGAGGCTTTGAAAGTTGTCTGCCTGTGTGTGCTGTATCTGGGATGACATCTGGGATGAGCTCAGGAAAGGTCGTCAGGAGTGTGATTGAGTTTATTGCTTGAAACATGTGTTAGAAGGGCTGATATGGTGTGTTTCCTCTTGATGAAAGAGTAAAGCAATAAGCCTGCATGTTACTGTTATTATGGTATTTAACACCATTTTTGCATTTTCACAATTTAATGTAGAAATAAAAAAAATGGTCTAATTGCCCCTAAAGGGTTATTTCTAGCACTGAGAGAAGGAAGGCTAACGTTAGGGTTGTGTATTGGCCAAATGGAAACATTCTGACATGATTGGTTGGGCTCGAATCTAAGTCAAAGCCTCTCCAATCCATCTGTCCATGATCCATTTTTGCTGCAGTTTTGCTACATAACAAGTGAATGGCATTACAACAGAACTGGTGGAAATGCTAGTATGGGATTCATTTTCTGGGCTGATGGAATTGAATAGTTTTAATGGGATTGTCTTACACTTTCAGATTACATCATTTCAGAATGTATAGCTCAGTAGATTTTCCATATGTTGGAGGGTTTTATTCAGTCTTCAGTCATAGAAAGGCATAGTATTTTATGGCATGGTATGCAAGAGATTTCAGAGAAGCGTGCCAAGCCGTTTAGAAGAAAAATTCATTTCGTACATGACAACACATACATTCATTAGGACGGTTAATCTCTAAAGCACCTGGTGATAAAATATGATAATATGTGCTCCTGCTTGTAAAGATCCAATTTGATAACCAGTTTTAATAACGCTAGTGAAAGTGTCGAAAGACAAGGTCCCATGTCAGCGAAGCGGTGTCAGGAATTAACTGAGACTGAATTGATGTTTTATTGACCATTAAAAGTGTAATTAGTTAGTCATTATGGCCTATTCAACATGCTGTGAGCAGAAATGCAGCAATGCACCATTTCCTCTTAATCTGCCAGGGAGGGAGAGGCGGGGTGGGGGGGCACGGTAGGCGGAGCCTGTTGATCTTGTGTCACTCTGCTTTGGTTGTGTGTCCCATGTCGCCTCCAGGACGATGCAGGACATATGCCTACCTGACGTTATTACAGGCCTGCTTGTTTATTTATTCCCAACTGATAGACTTCTATTGCTGCCATAGCTGCGGCTATGAGTGGGAATTCGGAAGTCATCCTCCACGGCTATGCCTGACTCAAAATGCAATTTATATTCTGCCCTCATTGGACATAAACCATGTAAATGTATTCCAATTTGCACTTCGCTTCCTGGTCTTAGACTCCTCAAGACATCAGATGGATTCAGAACATCATGCACTTGCTCATTTCGACGTTTGGGTTCATTATTAGGCTGTAGGACCTTTTTGCAATCAGCAAAACAAGTCCCCGGACTTGATCAGCAAAGGACCATGCAAATTGCCATTATTTTGCAGGCTGACACACTCAAGGCTTGCGCTAATGCATTAAAATTCATAGCCCCCCCCCCCCCCCCCCCCCCCCATAATAAATGTGTGCCACAAATCATGCTCTCTGTCAGCTGGCACCAGACATGTTCTTCAGATTCTCAGAGTTGCGGCATCTAATAATTCTTTTGGAATATATTCGCTATAGTGAATTAACCCGCAGCCATTCCGATTTAAGTGTTATTAGTTGTGTTGAGTTATGACAGACCTAGAGTCTTAATCTCCTTTTCAGGAAGGATTGATAGATGAGGTGATGTGTCCCACATCCAGTCAGGTTTGACAAAGTGCCAGAAGCTCTGGAGAAAAAACCCAGTACTTGTGTTCTTAATACAGCCCCAAATTAGTGTCCTGATCAGATCAAACCTTGTAGATGGAAGAACAGGTCTTTCAGTTGAAAGAAACACAGCAACCAGATGATTTAATGATTTTTTTCAGGAAACAGCTCAAAGTGTTCCACAATCAAATGTTAAAACTACAGGGTTATACTGTAAAGCAGATACTGAAACAAATGTAACTGATAACAAGCTGGCTGGCTGGAGTGCTGATGTTTTTGGAAATGGGCAGGACAGAATGTGCTGTTTCTTTGGCTAAGGTTACTTTAAGAACATGAGGTGGTCATCAGCAACTAGTAAATTTATCACAAAACCAAAATGTATATCTCCTTAAGTGGACCAATAACAACAAAAATGCCAATGGGCAGGTGTAATAAAACTTGGTGGCTTTAAGTAATGCAACATTTGTGGAAAGGGTTTTGAGTCCTATTCATAAAACTAATCAAAACATGCGTTTACATTTATAGCATTTGGCTGATTCCGCCATGCATAGCAGCTTACAATGCAATCATGTTACAAAGAGTCTTGGCCAAGGACTCTTATTGGTGTAGTGTGGTGTACCAGCTGCAGAATGGAACCCTAGTCTGCCACAGGAAAGGCAGCCCCCTACACTTCACCAAGTGTCCTCTCTTTACTGCTGGATTTTTTTCCCACGTGGCCCCAGTGAGAGCAATCAGAAATACATAGCAGAGCTGTCAGCTTGGCTCAGAAATTAAAATAGAATTTTCTCCTTTGCTGGTCAAATATTTACATATGAATTCAATCTGTTTCTGAGTACAGTATGTTTCAAGAAAATCTAACTACAATAAAAAGGAGTAAACAATGTTACAAACCAGACATTCTCAGCCAACTGACATTAGATGGTTGTCTAAGTCAATGCCAGTTTTACAGAAGAAACTCTTATTTTTTCATGGACGTCAATGTAAAAAGAAGCGATGTAAAAACAACCTAAAATGGAGATACACTGTGGAGATATGAGAGTAACAAAATGCTTGTTTTAATATTTTGAGAAATGCTTTTTTCATAAAATCCCCAGATCAGTAATGTTGCACTAAAGATGCTGACCTAGATTAGCTAAGCAGACTCTATTAAACTAGCTACCAGCTTACTTGCGTAGGAACATGCTATTATTATGAACTTACTGCACTACAAAATGTCTGCCTGTCTCTGTACCTATATACGATTTCAG
Source organism: Salminus brasiliensis (assembly GCF_030463535.1). Taxonomy (NCBI): domain Eukaryota; kingdom Metazoa; phylum Chordata; class Actinopteri; order Characiformes; family Bryconidae; genus Salminus; species Salminus brasiliensis. Next base: position 9,039,567 of record NC_132898.1, read on the forward strand.
ATAAGCTGTTTAAGAGCCATTGGCTGTTTGAAAATATTCTTATGCCTCAATACCTCAAAATATTAAACTACTAACTAACTGGGTGGAATCATGCTAGTAGCCATAAATAGTTTCATATATATTTTTTTCACATTTTAATGTGCCGTTCTCCATTAAATTTTACACATTTTGAAAGCTTATTTTGGCCCAAATGAACCAAAAACACTTACATTATTGCAATATTCAGTAGTATCATGTAGTTGCCTATGGCTAGTAAGCTCAGAAGTGTAGTATGCTCAACCATCCATAATGCATTATAAACTCACTCTAAATGAAGGAAAAATTACAATCCAGGGGAATATTTCACAAAATATGTTTTTCTTGGTTGGCTAGATAAAACCAAAAGTAGAGACTTTCCAGTAGAGGAACAGTCCTACTGCAGAGACCTCACTTTTGGCTTCAGTTATTCATCTTATATTTTATTAAGAATTCCTACATTGTAAAATCCCCCTTAGGTCACTGCTTCTACTCTGTGATAATATATGAATCACCTCATGGTTTTCCAACAGAGTATTTGCCCAATGTTCCTCCTCACAGGTTTTGATTTAATATGTGCAACTCAGAACAGCACTGAATCAAGAGCGTTGAGCGTTGAGTGGCTGGTCGTTTTCATACACCTGAGTCATAGCCGCTGACACCTCCACACTCATCACTGAAGTGTCACCAAATAAAAACCCAGCTGCCCTTTACCATTTACACTCCATTATAGATTACGCAGGAGGCAGTCATGCTTGCATATGTAGTAAAACCTCAGTGTTGGTTCAGCATTAAAACAGCTTGGCCCGGAGAGCTGGGGGTTCAGCTGAGGCCAACAGAGGACACGGCCAGGGCAGCGTATTAACTCCCTATTGAAAAATAAGAGAGCAAACTGTGCTCTAGGGTTATTTCAAACCTTCACCACTCGTTCAAGTGAATACAAACCACTGCTATTCACATCAGTAATGCATTATTCATCCACCTCCCAATGCTATGGTATCGTCACAGCGGCAAGAGCTTCTAAGAAATGTAAGGTCATTGAATCTCAAACGGCACAATAGATCACGACCTTCTGCTTGCTTAGGGTTTGTTATCTGGATCCACTGTACTTTACTCATTCAAGCATATAGATATATAGACCCCTAATTCAGTAGTGGTAGAGGCACAGATATCTGTGACAGTGGTATTTATTTACTACTTAATTTTCACTTTTATTAAAAACTACTTTGCAGCAGAGCCCAGGGGGACTAGACCCACCTACTTTTACCATTGGCCCACCAAAAATAATTGCTCAATTTTACTTTCAGTGATAAAATCTTTCAAACCAATAACCACAACTATGAGAGGGTTGCTAAGCCTGGCTACTCCCAAGCCAGCATTACCTAGCTAAAGTTTCCAGCCCAAAATCTAAGCATTTCTTATCAAGTTGGTATGAAAAGGGCAAGTGTTATGGAGTCTGGTATTAGCAGCATTGCTGTCAGCAGATTTCGAGATAAATGTAGACAGTTAGTGATTGTTAGAACTGGAAGCTTGTTTCCAGAGTAAAAGTACATCATGTAGCATTAAGTAAATACAGTTGCTACAAACAGTAATTCAGAGCTGAACATAGTCATTCACATCATTAACATCACAAAAGCTTAAATATCAGAATTTGCCACCATTCCACAGTCACATTGGTCATTATTGCTGCTCCTTTTTTTTTTTAAATATTGCAATTTGAAATATGCTGATTAATCAGCCCAGTTATGATTTGCTCATTACTCCTGTCCACTATCTAGTGCTCTCAATCACATGATGCCACCAGTGCTGGTAGGGTATAGGGAGGGCGTGTGCTTCTTCAGAAACATGTGAAGCATCATCGCTGAGGTCATAAGACAGCTTGACACACTTGCAGGCGAGTGCTAACTGCCAAATTTGTTACACTGGCCAGCACTATGCAGAGTGATGGGGGAGGGGGGCAGCAAAGCCTGTCTTGGACTCCATCATGCACATGGCAGTGACGTCATGAGAATTGAACTCGAAATCTCAAGACAAGACAAGACAACTATATTCACCATTAGTGATCAAACAAACACAGTGACAGTAAATAAAAAATGCCCAGAGGGCAAGCAGAGAGGTTGAAGGGCCTTGCTCAAGTGCCCAATAGTGGCAGCTTGCCAAGCTGGGTATAAAACCCACAACCCTGTCATCAATAGCCTGGGTGTTCTAACCGCTGAGCCATCACTGCTATCAACTCCTGATAACAAGGCCAGCGCTTGGACAGTTGCGGCACCTGGACCCCCCTCTTATGATTTATTGCACAAATTGACTGTGGCCACCCAGAATGGCTGTCCTGGTGCAGCTACCACCTAGCAGTGTTTCTTTTTTTAAATAAATGATCTACCCTGTGATGGACTGATGCCCTGTCCACAGGGATTCCTGCCTTGTGCCCAATGACTCTGAGTAGGCTTTGGACCCACTGCAACCTTGACTATGAAGAAGCGGATATGAAGAATCATAGATGGATGGATACAATTATTAAATGATTCAATTATTCAATTATTATTCAAAAGTGTATTTTCCTGAGCTAAACCAGGAAAATTCTGTGTAGTCAGTTATTAAACACCTGTAGAATCAAGGCATTTTAAAGGCAAAACTAAATCTTGATATAGAATAGAAAATTAAATAGACAAGTATTAAAAACTTGTCACACATCTTTGAGCAGAATTGGCAATGCTGCTTAATTTCTTAAAAAGGCTTATTGGACTACAGCAGACATACTGTGGGTGTCCAAGCACTGACTGGATCAATCTTGAGCTGACAGAGTGGAGAATGTAGCCTTTATATCTCCATAACTGATTAGATTTACAACTCAGTTGACATTTGTCTATCTAATAAGAAAAGCAGGCCTCAGGGCATTGTTAGCTGACTTCAAAATGGAACAAGTATTTTGTGTTCCTTCTGCTTCTCTACACTGTTGTTGTGGAAATGTCCTAGATGTTTTTTCAGTGTTGAATAACTGAAACAAGCAAAAACAATGTACTTATTTTTGCCTAGCCAATGGGGAATTGGGGACTGCTTGGCTACAGTGTTTATTCATTTCCAAAGTGGAACAGTAGATGGTTACAGTTACATGAACACTTGATTTTCCTTTAAATTTGCATTACATTTTCACTGCACAAAATTCTTGATTAGAATCAAAAGTAAAAACAGTCAACTATTAACAAGTCAAAAACAACTAAAAACAAGTCAAATATTTGATGTTTATGATTAGGGCTAATTCAGTTCAGTAGGTCCAATTCTGTGGGCTTTATCCTTTATCTACACAGATAAGTAGTTAAATGAATTCTGTACATGCAACTAATGTACTGGGAACCTCCAAACCCCTCAAAACTGTTTTGTGATAGTCTTTACTTTTTATATTTACTCCATCAAAATGAACACACAGCCTATCAGTGTCAAAACAGTCAAAACTGTCAAAGTGAAAATAATGCAATGGCAGCAGTGACTACAGAATATGAACTTGTTGATACTGGAGAACAGCACATTACCTCCAGACTCCAGCTAGACATAAGAATACGGGTTACTACGCAAACCAGGGCTCATCAATGCAGCTTTTCCTGTGCCGGTGTCCTTAGAGGGGGAACTCAAACTCAGCATACAATGATACGAAAGACTGGGAGCCCACTGTAAAAGAAATCAGTGTGTTTTATTCTGAGGTAACATAATAAGGTTGTAAACAGGTTTGTTATGCGAACATCTTTAGCTCCAATCAAAGTCACAGACTTAGTATTTATACATAAAAAATACTTAAAATACATATTCTTTTGCACTTTTAAGAAATAAGTCTGGGCCATGGTGTGTTTGTTTATCCTTGCTAGAAAATGTGTGCATAGCTAACATTGTTTTGTAACAGATACAGATCATGGATCTCTTGTTTTTGTGTTTTGAATAGTTTTGGTTTCATTTTAATTGATTTTCATGAATTACAGTGAGGCTGGAATCTGCTGTCATTCTTTGTTGTAGCCTTCTTTTATTTTAGCTAGTATGTTAAAATCATCCTATTCCAACTTGGAAGGCTAAGTCAGAGTGCAGGGTCAGCCATGCTATAGCACCCATAGATCAGAGAGGCTCAAGCCTTGTTCAATTGCTCATCATTTGCAACTTAGAACACACTGGTATTGAACCCACAACACTGTGGGCAATAACCACCACCACCTGTGAAATAAAACCAAGACATCCCTTTTCTTACACCATGCAGAGATAGTATGATAAAACCAGCTTTCCACAAGTGAAATTCCAGCAGTCCACATATCACAACTGATGGAAAACAAAACTATTTCATAATCTTTCAGCTTTACTCACACTGCTTCTGGTTTAAAACTGGCACATGCTAAAGAATTATGATTATAATAATTAGGGATTACATTTCTGTACACAAACAAAAAAGAATTGCACTAAAAAATATTAAAAGGAAATGATTATCAGACAATTCACTCACCCATGAAGCACATCCTAAAAATGTGATTTTACTGGATCACATCATGCCACTAGAGTTAGGAGGATAAAGGCTAGATTCCTCCAAGACATATGAAAACCAGCCAACCGGCTGCTGCGATGGTGATGATGATGGCAGCCATCATTCTTAACTAGAGCATGGTAATCGGGTGGAATGATCAGTGGCGTCTGGAGAGCGTGATTGATGAAAACGATGCAGCATAGACAGCAAGCTGACATTTGCGGGCAATTACGTCTGTTAATCACAGTCTATTTATGCAGATGACTAAATTCAATCAAACTGATCCCCCTGCTTCTATCTTTCTGACAGGACACAGTCACATCAAAAGTACTCCAAGTTAGGTCCAAGTCTTGGAGATTTAAAATAGATCCAAAGAATGAAATAGCATAGGAATGGGCAATATAGGGATGACATCATAAATGACATCATGAATACACTACCAAACTAACATGCTGTTAAACCTCTCCCAGTTACTTTCAAACCTCTTACACACACCATCAAGGCTTTTACACATTGTCACATATCTCATACATGCTGTTAAACCTCTCACTCACAGTCAAACCTCTCACTCTTACTTTTAAGCTTCTTATACAGTTGCACCTCTGACACACACTATCAAACCTCTTACACACTGTTAAACCTCTCCCAGTTACTTTCAGACCTCTTACACACACTATTAAACCTCTTAGACACTGTTAAACTCCTCCCACTTACCTTAAAACCTCTAACATATGCAATTCAACCTTTTCTCACTCACTGTCAAATCTCATTATGTAAACTTTCGTATGTACAGTCAAATCTCTCACACTCACTGTCAAACCTCACACATTATGAAACTTCTTATATACACTTTCAAATCTCTCACTCATTATCAATATTAAATATTAAACTGTTTTATTAAACTGCGTATGTACAGTCAAACATCTCATACTCACTATTAAACCTTGTGTACACTCTCAAACCTCTCACACTTATTATTAAATCTCTTATGTACACTTTTAAATCTCTCACACTCATTATTATACCTTATATGTACAGTCAAACCTCGCACACTCATTATTAAACCTCTCACTATCAAATCTCTCACACTCATTATTAAACCTTTCACATTATCAAATCTCTCACACTCATTATTAAACCACTCACATTATCAAATCTCTCACACTCATTATTAAACCTCTCACTATCAAATCTCTCACACTCATTATTAAACCTCTCACTATCACATCTCTCACACTCATTATTAAACCTCTCACATTATCAAATCTCTCACACTCATTATTAAACCTCTCACTATCAAATCTCTCACACTCATTATTAAACCTCTCACTATCAAATCTCTCACACTCATTATTAAACCTCTCACTTTTTGAAATCTCTCACACTCATTATTAAACCTCTCACTTTTTGAAATCTCTCACACTCATTATTAAACCTCTCACATTATCAAATCTCTCACACTCATTATTAAACCTCTCACATTATCAAATCTCTTACACTCATTATTAAACCTCTCACATTATCAAATCTCTCACACTCATTATTAAAGCTCTCACATTTTTAAATCTCTCACACTCATTATTAAACCTCTCACATTTTTTAACCTTGCACACTCATTATTAAACCTTTTATGTACACTTTCAAAGCTCTCACACTCATTATTAAACCTTATATGTATAGTCAAACCTCACACACTCATTATTAGACCCCTCACATGATCAAATCTCTCACACTCATTAAACCTTTTATGTACACTGTCAAATTTCTCACACTCACTATCAAACCTCTCACACTTATTATTAAACATCTTATGTATACTGTCAAACCTCACATCTCCCACTCACTATCACATCTCTTACACTCACTATTTCACTGGTTATTTTCAGTACACTGGTTGCTGTTTACAGGCAAGTACTACAAGTACTGGTGAAACCCATCACTTACGCATGTATTGTCTCACAATATTGTGATGTAATCTTTCATGAGAATAACATATCATCATATTGCCCACCCCAGCATAAAACAATAACAAAATGACTAAACATTATTGCTGCAGTGTTTTGACCCCCTCATATTTTTTGCCATGGCAATGGAGCTCATTTGATTTTATCATCGGCACAATTACAAACGCATGGCATGTAATCCAGTTAGGCAAGGCTGTCCGTCTGTAGAACAAGAAATAAGAAAAGGCCTACAGAACTCAGATCTCCATCCTCAGATCTTCTGCTTAGACTCAATGATGCAGCCCCTACTCAACAAAAAACGGACGTCCATCTGTGCCCAGACCAGCCTTTTATCCAAAACGCTCCTCGCGGATATGCAAACATCTAATTGCAGCGAGATTTGGAGATGGGATCAATTCATTATCATATTATTGAGCCTGGATATTTTAAACCAACCATAATAGGCATTGTCTCCTGGACTGCATCCATCAAACACAGAGTGTGTCAAAGCCCTGTGTTGGCAGGAGGCCCAGTCTCAGTGATTTGGATCGGTTTTGATATGAATCACTGCTCTGTTGTTGCCTGGGCTTTGAGGAAACGACCGCAACATTATGGGTTCTCTTTCCGACCTCCATTCTGCGCTGATAAGCATCAACGGTTACAACTTACTTTCAGCAGACAGCAGCCCTGAGACTCCGAGGCCGAAAGAATCACGATCGCAGGAATAGATGCTGAAGCTGAACCGCAGGCAACTAATTACTCAGTTTTGTTGTCCCTTTTCAACAGGGGTGGGATAACACATTTGTAATTCGTGGAGGAACTGATCAAGCCTTGCCTCTGCGGGCTCTATTAGAATAACAGTGCATGCGAGTAGGGCGCTAACACCTAATAAGCAAACCTAGAATTACTTGCAGTTGCAGCCCTATGTCAAGGGCAAACCCTCGGCTTCCTGACCCTCCTCAGCGCATCTCCCTTTGTGTTTAAATGTCGGCTTCAGTTCAGCTCCTTTGCGCGCTCTATTTGTGAAATATTAACACAGTTTATTCCGAGCTGTGAGCCGCCTCCTCCTCAACCAGATTCGTTTCCTGAAGAAGCACGACCGCCTATGCTTCGAACGTCATGAAATCAACAGGTAAATGGACGCGCACCCACCGTGCCGTGAGTCATGATCTTTGGCCCGTGGTGTGATGCAGAGCGAACAGACTGTTCTGTCCACATGCCTCATCCTAGCCGTGCTGTTGGATGCCAGTTCAGTGTCTTAGAACATTTGCATCTTATCCACGTTGCATCTGTTCATATCAGAAAATATCAAGCTTAATTGTAATTATTTTTGTGTTAACCCCAATTAAATATTTACCCAGATTTCCTCATACAACAGATATACTTCAGTCAAATTTCGGACATATTTGGTGCCTCTAGTTTAGCCCTGAATCCACAATGCTACTGTAGCTACCAAGCAATGCTTGACTCGAGTGTTCCTATACTAAAATCTCTATTCAGGGATTCATTGACCTTCATCACAGGAAGATTTAGAAAATATACAGGATAACCAGGGATTTGATGTTTTGTCAGGACTGTTAAATGTATTAAATATATTCCACAAATATGTCCCACTTTTTATATCCTAGGTTAGCATTGTTAGCAATGTCAGTTGATAAGGCATTATGTGGTATTTTGAGCATCCAAATACCATGGAAAACATGTCCATAGATAGAAGTTGGACAGACACACAGGAGCTATTGTAGACGATGGAGGGAAACATGGTAAACAAGCACTTTGGACTGGATATAAACCATATCTAATGACTCTCTTCCGCCAATTCTTAAGCTCATTATTTACACTTTGTGTTAGGAATGGCATAAATACAGTAGATTACATACATTTTGGTAAGGAGTATGAATGAATTAATTAATCAATAGATGAATTGATAGAAAAAGTAATTAGTAATTCTATGTATATTTATACATAAATAGTATTACTTTGCCAACTGATGCAACCGTGTGCTAATTTGGGCATGCAGTTTGCACAATACTTACCTATACATTTTTAATTTCTTGTTTTCTTGGCTGATTGACTAGCTTTGCATCACTTCTTTTCTTCTGTTCTCTTCATAGCAGACTTAGCTTACATATTAGTTTTATACTAGCAACAGAATAATGTATTGGGTTGAATGGATTAGAGATCTTCGGTTTAATAGCTAAATCATAAGCTGATAGTTTGGGGCTTAATATTTGATGTGAGTAGCTTTGAAATGTAAAAATATTCTGTATGTTTACAGAATGTCATTTTGCCTTTAAAAGCACATTGTTTGCTTTCCACGAAAGTGCCAGTGAGCCGTTGTGTTCGTCTCATCTGTATTTAGCACACGCTGATTGTCACTACATCTGCTCTCTCCATAAATAGCTGCAGAGGCGTTCACTAGGGAGCCTCACATTTGTATATGTGCTCCACTGACTTACTTCTGAGTGCACAAACATCCCAATGCTCCTCTCTCGTACTGTAGCATTCAGGAATGAGTCCATCTGGGGGTTTCAAATAGCCTGCCACTGACATGCCTCATATGCAGCAACAGAGCTGTCTCAGCACTGCGAATGGCATGCCCTATTGGTTCCTTTGCCATTTATTTACCTCTAAGTATTGTGGGACATCTTAAAACCCCAGCTTAACTGTCATGATTCATTCTCTTGCTCATCCTGATGATATTATCCTTGTTTTTGTTTGTTTGTTAGTTAGTTTGGTAGTTGGCCGACTTCATAGTTTTTGTTGTTGCTCTTGTTTTATATATAATGCTGATTTATTTATTTAATTTTTAAGATTATAAAAATGTTGCCTTATTAAGTCCTGTTGTATTCCATTTTATGGTTTCCTGATTGCTAATTGTAATCATTTTTAATGTAAGTCCATATGTATCTATATAACTACAATAACACAAAAAAGGCTTAGTCTAGTAGTACAAAAACACATTAGACAGAAGAATGCAAATGGTATTTTGCATTTTACTCAAATAACTTTCAATATTTGCAAGACAAATTAAGTGACACTTGAAAAGGAACTAAGCAGTATCTGTATAGAACTCATTCTTGATTTTCCTGAAAATAAAATAAAAATTTGAAGCTGGAATGTGAACATAAACAGATGGTATTAGGACAATTTATACAAAACATTTGATATTTTCAGAAATGTTGTAATAATGTCCGCAAATATTTTAATTCCATTGATTTGAGCAAAGGTATTGGGACACCTGCTTAGGCATTAGGCAAAAAAGTTAACACTTTAGGCTTTATACCCCTCTAGTGCATGTCTGCCATAAGGCATAGTGCCAACAGATTCATGTTTTTCTGTTCCAGGGAGATATTGTATCATTATTGTATCATTATTGAAATATTTACATATAGTTTCCCTCTAACCAGTCAGAGTTTTTATCAATGATGACAAAAATACAATATTTTGGTTGAAATAACACAACTCCGTCTTTAATTAAGCACATTATTCACTATTATACATTATTATTTTTATTTTGCAAGGTGTTATATTAAATGTACACAATCTTTAGGAAAAATATATTATAGAACCAAATTTACTCACAACCATTACTGATAGTTTCAAGCTTGGGGAAATCAATCATTTGCAATGTTTGTTTTGTTTTTTTTTTTAAACACATTGACTAGGTTGGCTGAGGAAAACAACAGTGATCAAGGCCGGAATAATGTGAAGGAAAACTCTGAACTAACTGTCATAAAAATCACAAACAGCTTCCAGAGTGCAGGTGCAATGTCCTGTTTGGGCTTCAGAAGTAGAATTATAAAGGTTTCACTGCATGATGCAAACTTCTCATCAGCATCAGGAGAGAGGCGGGATTAGAGTGTTAAAAAGTACAGCTCAGGCAACAAAGCCAAAATGGCATTAGGAGAGACTTTCACCAGCGTATTGGTAAGGTTTGTATGAAGAAAGAAACATTTCAGAGAAGACTACATCAAATGCAAAGTGAAATGGGAATGTCATAGCAACCTCTGTAAACATCTGTAAAAGGCTTATTCATGATCTACAAGAATGGCGAAGCGTTCAGAAACTAATTTGTCTACTCACTAGATGGCTAGAGTATCAGCTATCATGGGTATTGCCAATATAATGAGATTTTGCTATGAAACAGCACTCAGATCACATGCCATAAACAAGGCTAAAAACCAGACCACCCTTGTTATGCACGCACAATAAGCAAGGCAGAAACACGAAGTGTGCATGAATATAAGGCTAGGAAATCGATGTCATTCTATTCTGCAGCGGGAACTAGAGAAGCATTTGACAACAAGCTGGCAAGCTGACATGAAATTATGAAGGAAGAACCCTGAAGTTCTGATTTTTAAGGCACATTATAAGTAAGTTATAGATACATTTGCATGCTTTGCATTTGGAGTCAAAAAGCAGCTCTTCCACTAAGGCTGGTAGTTGAGTTTGGGTAATAAGCGTTATGGCAGAGACACAAAATATGCAAAGTATGGTGAGGGTATGTAGCCTGTAGCACCATAAAGCAGTTGTGCTAACAGACTAAAGTCCAGTAGCACAAAGGATATGTTCACTCACCAATTTTTTTAGGCTCTTTGCTAGGGTGTTGGTACTTTTAAGGGTACTGACCAAATTACGTGGATTTCAGTGGGTGTTTTGCAAAAGCTACCGTAAGATGTGTAAAACTAGTGAGCCGTTCTATCTATCTTTATATGAGAGTGGTGATACATCAAGCATGGCCACATACCTGAAGTGACCTCACTCTGGTGTGGGAAATGTAAATAAATAATAAAATCTTAAAAATGAGAAGTTTGGATTTTTTGTCATAAGAGTAAGTACCAGAAAATGTACCATTAGATACCGGTACTAGTAATTATTGGTACCCAACCCTACTGTACACACAATTTCTTTTATGTCCTTGGTTCCTTTTTACTTGTTTTTTGAGCTTTTCATTTTCCTGTGATGCTGAGAAGGACATATTTTAGGACAAATATTGTATACATGCTATTCATCAAATTTGATTTATAACAAAGCAAAAGATAACAATTGCATAATCCTGCAGCATAGCAGCCCTTTCACATGTAGTGTACAGCTGGGGATTATTCATGTGAGACTCACTCTGTTCTCACTACAGGAACTGTTCCATGTGTTTTAGGCAAGAGGCAGCACCTGTGTAGCATGTGCAGGAAACATGGCATGGCACAAAAAGTATGCTCCGGAAATAGTGTAAGATTTTGATGTCAGGTCAGTCGCTTCATCAACACACCCACTGTGAATTCTCCAGAAAATGACCTGCTCTATTCACACATGGGCTCACTCTAACATTAACCAGACTTTGTACTGGTGGCTGGCAGAATAAAGTCCAGGTAATGTCTGCTACAACTGGTTCGGATGTCCGGAAAAGTATAGACCTAAGTTTACAATGGGTTTACTGGGTTACCGTGCAGGTCTGATGGGGGTCTTAAGGGGTTTGCCATCCTTCTTGAAGGATGACCACAAAAGCATTAAAAGAGGCGAAAACAACTTTCAGTCTGGTCATGTTGAGCAGTGTGGCATGAGTGCACGTTGAATTTTAGGAATTATCAAAGCTAGCTAAGAAGGAAAAGCTCTGTGGTGTTTCAGTGAGTATAAGGTCCAGATAAAGGACAGGTAACTGCATCATAACTTACATTATTCCCCTGCTGAGAAATCCAGATCAACACCACCTTTTGTATGTAATGTATGTAATATTTATATTTAGACTTCTAAACAACCTCATAATTCAGAGAATCCAGTGATGTACAGGAGAAAACGTACAGGGTTCTGCACATACTTATTTGCCACAGAACATGAGGCACATTTTTGAAATCTCCATTCATTTCTGCGATTTAAAATTTAGGTTAGATCCAGAGTGCCAAGTATGGGCATAATGCCAACTTCAGTGGTCTGTTTCTAAAAGGAAATAAGCTAATTTCTTCTTATTCCTAAGGCATGTAATGGCTCATGTCCATTATTATTGTACTTACCAGTTCATGAGTAATCACCAACTAATGGCAGAAAGATTGTCAACATTTTACAATTTCAGTAGTTAAAACTGGCAGCATAAATAGGTAACAAGTATTCCAGTACCCATGAACATCCCAAGCATAACACAGTGTGTAGTGTGTGGGTGGCACTGCTATGGATATCAGATGCAGTGGTGTTGCTGGGGTCAAATGCATTTTTTAATGGATGGGGTATCAGCTTTTAACACCATTTAAGCCTGTGGTCTGCCAGCAGACTGTAAGTGTTATTACAACCTTCCTGGTTGGATGTTTTTATGTGCTTTTGAGACCAAACCTCTATAAATTCCCAAAAGTGCACAAAAACATCCAACCAGGAGTGGCACTGTTGTCAGAGACTGGCATGCAAACTATGCATTATCAGATGATCCTACTAGTCAAGTTCACTATCATATCCACTGAGCATCATTAGCTCATGTACATACACACGTGGACAAAATTGTTGGTAAGCATCGGTTAATTAAAGAAAAACCCACAATGGTCACAGAAACTTGAGAATCTGACAAAAGTAATAATAAATAAAAATGCTATGAAAATTAAACAATGAAAGTCAGACATTGCTTTTCAACCATGCTTCAACAGAATTATTTAAAAAAAATAAACTCATGAAACAGGCCTGGACAGAAATGATGGTACCCTTAACTTAATATTTTGTTGCAATTGTTGAGGCGATCACTGCAATTAAACAATTCTGTCAATGAATCTTCTGCACCTCTCAGCAGGTATTATGGCCCACTCCTCATGAGCAAACTGCTTCAGTTGTCTCAGGTTTGAAGGGTGCCTTTTCCAGATGGCATGTTTCAGCTTCTTCCAAGGATGCTCAATAGGATTTAGGTCAGGGCTCATAGAAGGCCATTGTCCTGTTGCAAGACCCATGACCTGTGACTGAGGCCAAGCTTTTTGACACTGGGCAGCACATTTTTCTCTAGAATCCCTTGATAGTCTTGAGATTTCATTGTACCCTGCACAGATTCAAGACACCCTGTGCCAGATGCAGCAAAGCAGCCCCAGAACATAACAGAGCCTCCTCCATGTTTCACAGTAGGGACAGTGTTCTTTTCTTGATATGCTTCATTTTTCCATCTGTGAACATAGAGCTAAAGTTCCATTTTTGTCTCATTTTTCTATAGGACACTCTCCCAGAAGCTTTAGGGCTTGTCAAAATTCCAGTCTGGCTTTTTTATGATTTGTTTTCAACAATGGTGTCCTCCTTGGCCGTCTCCCATGAAGTTCACATCCGTCTCTTTAATTTGTCATAAATTTTCCTCCTGTGGCCATGTCCAGGGAGGTTGGATACAGTCACATGGATCTGAAATATCTGAATAATATGTGCAACTGTAGTCACAGGAACATCAAGCTGCTTGGAGATCTTATAATTTTCTTTCTAATCTCCTGAGACAACTCTTTCCGTTGCTTCCTCTGGTCCATGATGAGTGTGGTACACACCATGTCATCAATCAGCACTGTGACTACCTGTAGCCCTATATAAAGGCCCACTGACTGATTATGAGATTGTAGACACCTGTGATGCTAATTAGTGGACACACCTTGATTTAACATGTCCCTTTGGTCACATTATTTTCAGGGGTACCATCATTTTTGTCCAGGCCTGTTTCCTGAGTTATTTTTTAAAATAATTCTGTTGAAGCATGGTTTAAAATCAGTGTTTGTCAGATTCAAGTTATTTCTTTGGGGTTTTCTTTCATTAACCAAGGAGTACCAACAATTTTGTCCATGTGTGTAAGCTGTGCACTGTTCTCTCTACCTGAGCACCAGGCTGCTATACGTATCACTGCACCATCATATCACTGGATTACATATTTATTCCTTACAATAGTATAGTAACTTAGTTTGACCCAGCCTTCATGCACATATTTGAACATGTACATGCACATATTTGAACATGTACATGCACATATTTGTATTTTTTGTATTTATTGAATTTATTGTCTATTGAGCTTATTGTCAATGCACCCTGTCTCGTGTTTTTCTTTTGCATTATTGAACCATGTCCTTAACTAAGGACATGTTCCTTTCTTGTCAAGTGAAAAGAAAGGATTTCATCACCATTTGTGATGATCATGGAACTCTTTATTGCACTAAATTCTCTGCAGAACGGTCTAAACATGTACCATGTACCTGTTTTGATTTGAACAGATGTTTGTTCACTTCATGCTGTATTTACTAATAGTGTCCATTGAGATATTTTCCAGCATCAATTCCTGCTGCCTTGATGAAATGCGCTACCTAAAAGACCACAGGCTAATTGTGCTTCAGTACGCTTTCCCATACTGTAAGAAAAGTAATAAAGTATGAAAGAAACACTGTCGGGGGAATGACGGATTTATCTTTTATTTATTTAGCGGGTTGGTATTTGTTTGTTGTTATTTTATTAAAGGTAACCTTTGTTTACCTTGGGCAGACGTGGGAGCTGGAAACAGCGTCTTGGCTTTTCTTGCTGAGTTTTATCCTTAAGGCGCTTTGTTTTGATGTCATACCTTACCCCCCACCCCCCCCCCCCCCCCCCCCCCACACACACACACACACCACCACACTCTGTGTTTAGGCGGAACAGATAAATTGAATATGTGTGAATTTGGAAAATTAATTATTCATATGCAGGACCACAGAGCTGCTTTTGCTAAGATAATAAGCCGAACGTTTGGAATAATGTGAGCAGCAACTTCAAGGGCCAGCCAATTGGACTGCTTAGTTGAAGTTGATATATGTGGTGTGTGTGTGTGAGCTTCTTCACTAGAGTGTAATTTGCATGTGAAAATGTGGCGTAGAAACTGTCTGAAATTAAACCCTCAGTTGTGTACTATGCTGCTCCTTTGATCCCTGATCCTTCCCCT
Organism: Salminus brasiliensis; assembly: GCF_030463535.1. NCBI lineage: Eukaryota > Metazoa > Chordata > Actinopteri > Characiformes > Bryconidae > Salminus > Salminus brasiliensis. Next base: position 9,054,922 of record NC_132898.1, read on the forward strand.
CCTCGTTTTTTTTTTTTTTTTTCCACATTCAAGCCTCATAATTAACGCCCGACCACATTTCCGTGCCACTGGACACTTCGCTAAGCATTTCTCTTGGGCCTTGTTGCTCTGCTGTGAAAGGTATGAGCTGACTTCATCAATAGCATCGAAAACAGCAGATTCGCTGTGTGATCTATTGCCAGCTGTGATGGCTCAGTCACTGTGCCAGTACCAGTCAAGAGCGGTTTGTTTTTGCAGAGATGAATCATTGTGGACCATGTGACGATCGATACATTTGCATAGTGGGTTTGAATCACGTCCATGCAAGCTGGCACTGTCCAGTCTCCACAGCATGCCGTTATAAAGCAACAGAGACTGAGTTGCCAGTTTATAAGAAAGCCTGTCCACTAGTTTACCAGCAACACTTACCATATAGGTGCACCGTCCTGACTGTACAATCTTAAAAATATTTTTTTTTGAAGCATGGTTCTTCATGGAACCGAAAGTGGTTCTTCTGTGGCGTTGCTCCAAGAGCCCTAGGAGCTTAGAGTGTAGCCCATCTGTTGCTGCACAATTTATCAGTCCCCCTCTATTCCATCCACCACTGGAAAGGGACCCCCATATATGACCAGATGTTATTTGGATTGTGGATAATTCTCAGCACAGTAGTGGCACTGAGATAATAGTGGCATGGTAGTGTGTGTGTGGCACTGGTAAGGGATCAGACACGTGCAATTCCAGAGTTTAATGTCACACTTGGATCGAGTCCCCCAGTCAAAAACGTCCAGGCAACAGTGATCCTGTGATCTGAAACTGACCACTGATGAAGAGCTACAAGATGGTGAACACAAACTGATTCTTCTATGATGCTTCTATGAAGAACATCTGTGAAGCATGAGGTTGGATCTATCATGCTTCAGGATTGCGTTCATGCCAGTGGATTGGCAATATTACAGAGGTGGAGGGAAAAATACCAGCAAATCCTGGATGCAAATATTAAACCATCTGTTAAAAGACTGAAGCTGAAAAAAGGATGGCTCTCCAGTGTGGCACAGTAAACAACAATGCCTCCTCTCATTGTATAATGGAAAATAAGGTGGATAGTGGCAGCCAAAAGAAAACTCAATTCTGGATCGGGTATTGGAATGAATCTGATCTGAATTGATTGTGTATTCTACCCTGAAATAGCACACGCTCACACTGTGTGAGGTGATGTTAGCTGTGTTTCTTCTAGTGAGGTAGTGATGGGTTACCTTTAGATGCACAACAGTTCATTTGTTGTAAATTTGTATGTCAAGTTCTTCCCTTTGTCTCCCAATTTGGTAGTTCCAATTAACCCTCGTATTCGTAACTCTCCCAACACTAGAAGGGTGTGGACATAACACTTGTCCGCCTTGATACAGGGGAAGCCAGCCATCGCCTCTTTTCGAATTGCCACAGATGCAGCATTGTTAGGCAATCCACTGCACCAGCAAATAGACACCTGGGCTGGCCAAGGGGAGAAAGCGCCATCTACCCATTCGGAGTGAGCACGGCCAATTGTGCTCTTTCAGACTGAGTCCCACAAAAGCTCATTTTAAAGCTACAGTTTAATTGAGGCAAATTGGAAGACATATCTCCTGCTTGAAACACTGTTTTTGTGATCTGGAGATGAGCATGTTCTTACTGCGCTGGTTTGTGTTTTTCCTTGCTCGATCAAAGTGCCATGGATATACCAGCAATGAATGATAAACATTCAAGTGATTTAATTAGAATTCTGTTCAAGTCCTTCAGTAATTCACTAACAAGCTGTAATGACGACAGTTTTACTGTGGGACATCAGCCTTTGAAGGTTATTGCAGAATCTGAACCATTATATCAACCATTAGAGCCAAACACGCTGTCTTTCCATTGGGTCGGTCATTAGGAGTGTGGGAGGAGACTGTGTCTGAATGCAGATTAATTGAAGTAGTGTGTGTGCGGGTGTCACGTCCACAGCACCCGAGGCTTTTGTCTGTTACAGAGGAGAACGGGTACACAACCACCTTCTAGTCCCTGTTCTATCCTTTAAGACACAATACGATGTTAGAAGTCCTCGTGTTCAGATCAATTACAGTGCTATTGTTAATATCCCAGAGATTTTTCATCTAAGCGAAATACTATTACCAGGGACACCAAATTAGATTTTTGCCCCCAAACCCCCCCCACCCGAATCACAGTACTCTTGTACCAGCCGTTCCTATGGTAACTTTCGACTGAGTGATGAGCTCATGGTGATGGGGAGGTGGGGTTGGGGTGAGGTGCGGGGTGGTGGGGCGAGCGGAATGGGTTGAATATGGAATATCATCTGATCGCAACACTTTGACGCAAGGAAATGCCAACTGTTATCAGGCCCTTAAGGAAATGAATGTCCAAATTGAATAATACGCGTCAGCCGTGGGCCGAAAGATCTAAATGGCAAGGACGGGCCGTGTTGACATTCTTCTGTTAATTGAGGGCAGGACAGAATGTCACCCTCTCGTGTTGCTGATAGGCTCTCATTAAAAACACTGATAGTCAGTGAGGCTGACAGTGGTCCAAGCATGAACACATCTGATTACCACAGTCTGTTTTTTTCCCATTTCTAGACTCTCTTCTCTTAACCTTCAAATTTTTTAAGGTCTTTTCAGGTGCACATATGTATGCAATTAGGTGTGATCCTCAAGGTTACTGAGGAGCTAAGAATCTGAGAAATAAAGGATGACCCATTTCTCTAAGCTCTAACTTGGTCTCTCACATTATTCGTTTTTTTTTTTTTGCCTTTTCTTCATGCAAATTGGCCCACTGAGTGTCTCACGGTAGATAGATAGCACACCATCCACACAAACAACATGGAACTTGTTTCTAAATGCAAAGCAGGACCCTGAGAGAGCAGGTGTGCGGGCGGAAAGGACGTTCAATTTATGAGGTCATGTGAAAAACAAGGAACCTAAACAAGGAACCTAAAGACTTGATTTATTTGCTGGATGGGCTTAAAAAATAAAATGTATGGTTTAATGTCAGATGATTGATTGTTTTTTTTTCGGTAGGCTTTGAGTGACTTCTGCTTTTGCTACACGCTTACAGTCATGCTAATCAAAAAAGTGTCCGCTTTGAAAAGTGTCCCTGAAACCAGTGCTGTTATAAAAACGGCAGGGCCGGCAGCTCACCTTGATGCATAAAAAAACATGTATCCGTGACAAAGGAATGGCTTGAGAGAGAGAAGCCTCCGAAATAGATTTTCCAGACATGCAGGAGAAGTTAGCAGACCTTCGGCAAGGGGTCGTCATGGTGACATCAGGAGCTGTGCTAAATTGTCTTGGCCTTTTCCCCTGTCTCCAAGGCAGATTTACAAAGCTCTTTTCTCCCCTTCCACCGTGTGCTGCCTACTCCTAACTGGGTTTTTCTCCACTCTGTGGGCCACATGGACGTCCTGCAAAACACACCATGATGCGACCGCTGAATGTGCTCACGGCGAGTCTGGAAATAGTGTTCGATTTACCAGCGCTGTAGTTAATCACACACACGCACACACACACACACACACTTGTGAAGCTCAGGGTTTACAATATAGGAACTTTGTCCCTTTGCATATTTGCTAGTGTTGAAATACAGTCAGGTCTAGGGTCGGGCGGAATCCACTTTTTTCACATCATTATACTGTCTTAAACTAATACTGTGGTATAGGGTATTAGGGTCTTATTAGTAACAGCTGAAATTTGACAGATTCTGCTCTTTGGACTTAGATAAGTTAGCTAGCAGGCTAAACACCACAGCACAGATTGTGTTTGAGGCTTAAATCATACATGTTTAAAGCATAAAGCCTATCAGCATATCTGAGAGCACAAAATGGTCTAAGGAGTATTTTTGACTATTGTCAAGTCCATGTAGTAGACTTTGTCCTTGCTCTGTCTTTCAGTCGAACTCAGTGGCAATAAACTTGCAGATACGGCGGGCTTGTTTTTTCCCCACCTGTTTTCAGAGTGTGACATCATCAATCAGTAAGCACTGACAGCACCCCCACCCTGTGGTTTCTATTTCTAATTTTACCTCATTTTCTACTCAATTTGTACTGTCAATTACGCAGCCTGTTAATGTGAACTCTAGCATGCTCCTTCGACACATGTAAAGCCAGCCACAGGCTCTTTTGGAACTGCCGCTGCTGCAGCAACGCTAGGCAGGCAGCACACTCAAAGGAAAGCGCAGCTCCCTAGCTCTGATATTACAGATAACAGATGCCTGTGCTGACCAACATCACACTAAGAGTGCAGATGGGGGAATAAGATTATCTTGTGGGTTTTTTCTAGCATGCAGTGGTCAGTACCTACCAAAAGTGCTCTAAGAAAGGTCAACCGGTGAAGCAGCAGCAGGGTCATGGGCACCTAAGGCTCATTGATGGGATCCATGGAGGCCCCACCTTAAAACTTACAGGACTTAAAGGATCTGCCAACGCCTTGGTGCCAAATACCACCAGACGCCTTCAGAGGTCTTGTGGAGTCCATGCCTGGAATGGTCAGATCTGCTGTGGCAGCATACGGTGGGGCCTACTCAAAATTAAACACTGAAGATATTCACAATATGCTTATTTTAATCACGAGAACATAATTTCTCATTATTATTGTTTTTTGAAAATGTGGCGAAACAATATCAGCTATATTTTACTTACTGAGGCTGGACCAACCTAAAATGTACTCCTAGAGGATTGTAAAAGTTGGCAGCCCTGTGTAATATGCACTAACAACACATTCAGTGATTGAAACTTAAATGGCTGACTTAACCGATTCCTTTGTTTCTGTTTTTCTTAAGATTTCTTTAAAAAAAAAAAAAGACCCAGTGTCTGTTTTGTCCCCACTAGCATTTAATGTGCTAACGCTAATCAAAGCTCTTAACAATTTAAGCAGTACTAGCTGAGCATGGCTAATTCTGTGACTTGCTATTTAGCAGATGTGGGGTTATTTTCTATGAGCCTCCCTTGTATTCGGCTGATGTTCGTACAAGCGCTCAAGATCAAAAAGTGCTGAATGGCATTTGAATTGACATGCAGAAAAGTTTCACTTTTCTTTTTTTATTTTATGTGATTCATTCAATTTCTCATAATCTGAGTACAGGCTGTTATTTCTCTCTTGCTGTGGTGGCTCTGTCTGGTGGGAGATTAGCATGACATGATAATGAAATCAGAGGTGCAACAAATAGGCACAGTCATTCTCATTTTTAAATATTAAGACTTTCCAGAGTTTGGGATTTGGAATCTGGTGATGTCAAACACCACATAATGAAACTGCTTTACATGTGGAAAATCAGTTTTGTTTTAAGTTAACACCTCTGAGATTAGCCTTCACTTTAAACGGAACGGAAATCACTCAGCTTAGCCCTAAGGACATGCTAGCAGAAGCGTGGCTAATGTATGCAGATGGGAGAGGTCGCTGGGGATGAGCGGAGGCAGTGAATGGGGAACTCTGGTTTGATTTCAAATCAACCAGTGCATGCTATTTATTAACAACATGACATACCATTTAAAACCAGGGGTAAAAAAGCAATGTTGTTTCTGAATGAGAGTGATTTTGATTGTGTGTGTGTGTGTTTTTTTTTCCTCATCTGAATCTCAATGTTTAGGTCCCCAAGTGTAAAATCCCATTAAACCTTGAAGCCAGAGCACATACCTCCACAAGGTTCTGAGTGAATTATCGGACTGCTACACATGCTGCCCATACCAGCGCATGGGCTGTGTGGAAGCAGTAGCGGTTGGCTGTCTGGTGTTAGAATGCATACATGTGCACTGTGGCTTCATCCCATGAATTTCAACCAGCCTTCCATTTACACAGCTGTGGATTGGCAAGTCTAGTTACAATAGGTTTGCATGCAGTAATGATTTAACTGTTCATGTGGGCACTAGAGCCTGGCTGATATAAAAACTTTGTGGCTGATATGAAGGGGGTTAAAATAAAAAAAAAAAACTGATCTCAAGTGATATTATTTGATATTTCAAACAGAATTCAAAATCTTATCAGGACACAATCTGGGTGATGTTGCCACACAGTGTCTGAACATGTATTAAATAAAGAATTAAGAATGTTGGTATACGTTTTAGAAAGTGCTTGTGTGTATGATGTCTATCCTCCTGGCTGGTGTATGTCTAACTCCTGGCAGGGCATAATATGTAATGATAATACTTTTTGAAACATGATGTGTGTTGCTAATATTACCCTTCTTGACAGTGGTTTCACTCATGATAACATAACTGCGTCACACAATTCCTGCAGATTTTTCTGGGGAATTTTCATGCTGCGACCTATCGTTCTTCCACATCCCAAAGGTGTTCTGTTGGATTTAAAACTTGGGGCCTTGGAAGGCCACTGAAGAACTCTTTGTCATGTTCATGAAACCAATTTGAGAGAACTTTTGCTTTGTGACATTGTGCATTATCATAAATTATCTAGATATTAAAAGATCTAACCATTAAATCTAGCCATTAGAGGGTCAGTTGAGGCCCTGAAGGGATGCACATAACCAGCAATGGCACCTAAATACCATTACACTGTAAAATGAGTAGATGCAAAATGAGTAGATTTACAATGAGACAATATTAAACTAATAAACTGCTCAGTGACTTCAAATATAAAATATCACAAGACTTTTATACAGTGTCATTCAGGACTTCTGCAGAACATGCCACTTCAACCAGTTATTTCAGCCATTGTAATTGCACCATTAAGTTTTTGGGGGATTTCTGTGAAATATGTTCTGCAAATTGACTTTGTAAGTTTTGTGCATTTACAGTACACAGCAATACCATCAAGCTTTTGATGAAATGGCTCATTATTCATGAAAAGCAGCACAGCTCTACACATAAAAGAAAAGCAAACTTTTTAGAACCATATCTGCTAAACCCTGAAGCCAATGTTCAGTATTTCCCCTCACACGGGCAATGCTATGGTAGTAGAACGGGTTTAAAAAGTAGCGTTAAATCACCATATTTGGGGCCACAAGGGACTGAGGGACTTGGCATACAGATGAGCTCCACAGCACTGCATGCTGGTGCTGGGGGGCCTACATTGTCTACTGTATTTTTAGATTCTCTGATAAAGTTCCAAATGTGTGGGGATGCAAATATAGATGAGGAGTGGAGTTTTTTTATGCTTTGAGGGTCTGGTGCAACACTAAGCTATACAGTGAATTGCCACTTTATTAAGTACTATTGGCCATTGTAGCAGAAAGACCTATTTTAATTACAGTATATATTGTCGGGCTGACATATGGATATGTGGAATATTGAGAGAGAGCAGTATTTTTTCATGTTTAAAACAACATAAATAGCCTGTTTTATTTTTTTTCAGTTTAAATATTAAAATTGCTCCTTCAAAAGGATCAGCCTACTTCGTTATTCATTGTAAACATAAATAAATAATACAATATATACAATAAAAAAATAAAAGAAAAAACAAAAGAAAAAGATTTTAATTATTTTAGATGAAAGGAAGAATCAAAGGCCTGACAGACATTTGGGGCATTGCCCACTTTGAAATAATAATTTCTCGTCCTCAACAGGATTATTAGGCGACTGTATTTTTCCTTATATATAAATAAATCTTACATGTAAACTAATAAATAATCAAACTAAACACATATTTCGATTTATTGATTTAGATTCTGAAATACAGAAATCACAAGGCAGATGCGTGGTCATACTTTCCCATTTAATGACAATCTCAGCAGAGATATACAGGACATATATGTCCTGAAAATAATCACACTGTCTGCATTAAACCTGTCCAGATAACTGGAGAATGGCCTCCTATAGCAGCACACCCATTTCAAGTGGTTTGCTGTGTTGAATGTTGTTGAATGATGAGTGGATGATTTTTTGCAGGCAGAGCTTGCATTAAAGTTTGTTAGGAATCTCCTTCAAAAGTTCAAAAGGCCTCCAAACTACAGACCTTTTTTTATTGCTAGTCTAACTTGCCAGTGAACTATTAGTGCATGCTGTCACATATATTTTCTTTTAGCAAGCGCACCACATATTAAGCCCTGCCAGAATATGAAAATAGATTAATGATCATGTTGTTTATCATTCTTCATTAAAATTGAATCCTTGTGCATTTTTAAGCTTTTTTTTTGTTTTAAACAAACATAAAAAAAAATCCACTGTTCGACTTGAAGCCCTACAATTCATAATGTCGAAAACAAAACCAATGTTTATGTTTCTACATCAGTAATACATAGCAGACTGAAGTTTACAGATATATATTATTACGTTTGCAAGGCAATCTTGTGCTGGTCTCTATGTGTTTATGGTCTCTATGACGCATATCTTTTTTTTAAGAATCTCTACTCTTCAGCACCTTCGCTCTGAAAGGGGTTTATCCAACCTTTGTGTTCTGTTTGTAATGTATTCTTACATCATACCTTACTGAAAGTCCTTGACAGTTTTCTTAGCGATGTCTAACAAGCCGCTTGTAATGATCTTGAGGCCTTGAAGTTCTGTGGGTAGTTTTAATCTTCTGTTGTGTGGTCCTTTGCAAGAGTGTTATCTCTTAAGAAATTAGAAATGAAAAGTACACAGATGGAGCTTTTGCTAAAAATCAGAAGTGTCTTCTCTTTGAGTTCTCCCTTTAGTACCACACACCACTGTGCTGTATTACAATAAGCACAGCAATCTGCAGAATTGAGCATGTCTGGCCAAATCTCTTTCTCTCCAAGTCAGTACCTTATTTCTGCATAATTCATTCACTCCCGGTGCGTACTTACACCTTCCGATGAGCTGAAATGGCTCCAGGTTTCCGCTGCAATGCACATTTGGACCAAAACTCTGTAATTAAGGCAGAAAAAAAGTGGAGGTGTGCAATTGTGCAGCTACATTGTGTGTAATTTAGTGCTGAATTCACTTGTGTAGTTGTTGAATATTTTAGCTGGACACCTTACGGAGAGAAAAATGGCTTCATATGGCTTTATCAAGCTTGAGTAGCCAAAATAGATAATAGTGTAAAACAGTATTTTATGGTAGTTAACTGTGCTTGAAGTAACTGCTTAGGATTTTGCACATTTGTCTAAATGACTGCAAAAGACTGCAGACTCTAGCTGTTAAGCTTGTGAATTCCTGTTACAGTGGAGGGTTCTTGATTGCCTATATTTCTTGATAAAGATCAGGCCATTCCAAAAGAATAATGTTGGGGTCAATTTCCTGTTGGGACACTCAATCATCAGTCATCCAGTTGATGGTCCCTTTCTTCATTATTCCATTCACTTTCTGCATTGTACCAGTTCCTCTGGCACAAAAAGAGCCCCAGAGCATGTGGCAACCACCACCATGTTTAACAGTTCAATAGCTCATTTTTACTCCTCCAGACATACATTTGTTATTTAAGACCAACCAACTTCATCTTTGTCTCATCTGATCATAAACCTTCTTTTAACAGGTTTTTATTTGTCTGTGTGGTTCACCTGCAAACAAGACTCTGAGCTTTACATTTACATTTAAGGCATCCAGAGCGACTTACAAAAGTGCTTTGCTATTTACCCAAGACAAACCTAGTTTGAATAGACAAAAAATTTAAAGATACCTCTAAGTTTAGTTTAGACACTGCTTAACACAAGTCAGTAAGGTGACCACTCTACTATTAGCCCAAGTATTCTCGAAAGAGGTGGGTCTTTAGTCTGCGTTTGAAGACAGTGAGCGACTCGGCCGTTTGGACACCCAGGGGAAGCTCGTTCCACCACTTTGGTACCAGGACAGAAAAAAGCCTGGACTCTTGTGTTCCGCGGATTTTGAGGGATGGTGGGTCGAGCTGAGCCGTACTTGAAGCTCTTGAGCTCTTGAGGGCTTTTGGTGCGGATCGGCTTTTGACCGCTGCCCTCAAGTACGGAGGGGCTGGTCCGTTCTTGGCTTTGTAGGCCAGCGTCAGGGTTTTGAATCTGATGCAGGCAGCAGCTACAGGAAGCCAGTGAAGAGAACGCAGCAGTGGAGTGACATGGCTGAATTTAGGGACATTGAAGACGACCTGTGCCGCTGCATTCTGGATTAGTTGCAGGGGTCTGATGGTGCGCAGAGGGAGACCAGCCAGAAGAGAGTTGCAGTAGTCAAGTCTGGAACTGACAAGAGACTAAACAAGCACCTGGGAGGCCTCTCTAGAGAGGAAGGGTCGAATTCTCCGGATGTTGTACAGGATAAATCTGCATGACCGAGTTATGTTTGCAACATGACTTGAGAACGATAACTGATCATCCATGACTACACCAAGGCTTCGAGCTTCTGTAGAAGGAGTGACCAGTGATCTCAAGTGATCTCAAAGTTCTCAATGACAAGGAGATGACAAGATCGTTTTTAGGTCCAGCAGTTCCCGGTATAAAGGTAAAGGTGCACGTATTTGTCACTGAACAGTGTACACTGTACAGCGAAATGTGTCCTCCGCATTTAACCCATCTGGTAGTGAACACACACACACACACACACACACACACACACACACACACACCCAGAGCGGTGGGCAGCCAACTCCAGCGCCCGGGGAGCAGAGAGGGTGAAGGGCCTTGCTCAAGGGCCCAACAGTGGCAGCTTGCCGAGCCCAGGAATCGAACCCGCAACCCTGTTATCAATATCCCGGCGCTCTAACCGCTGAGCCACCACTGCCCCACTGCCACCAATGCCAGCAGCTCTGTCTTGCTGGGGTTGAGTTTGAGGTGGTGAGCCGCCATCCAGCTTGGTGTTGATTTTGGAGCTTGTTTCTTCAATCACAGTCTCCTGTCTGCAGGCAATGACACTGATGTTCCAGCAGCTTCCAGTTCATGACAGATCTTTGCCTTGATTGTTTCTTGGGTTCTTCTTGACCATCCAAACCAAATTCCTCTCAGCTGAGGGGGATAGTTTGGGTCTACTTCCAGATCTTAGGAAACAGGCCACCCCTCCCAATATCTTGTACCTAACTAGCTAATGTGCAATTATGTATGAAATGTTGTACGCTAACTTAATGTTAATATGTTGCACCGCGCTACCGGAGTACTCAATTTGCCATGGATATGTCGATCAATAGCACTGTTCTATAGCAAGTTAAAAACACAAACAACAGAATACAGAATACTGTGCACAAAAACACTAAAAGCTCTGGCTAGACCACTCAAGGACATTCACAGACTTTCTCTGAAGCAGCTCATTTGTTCTCATGGATGCGTGCTTCGTGTCATTGTGGTGTTGGAAGGTAAAACCTTCACCCCAGTCTGAGGTCCAGCACTCTCTGAAGCAGGTTTTCCTTAAGGATCACGGTGTACTTAGCTGCATTCATCTTTCCCTCCATCACGTACGTCCCTCTGTTAGTCGCCCCGGTCCCCCGCTGAAAACCGTTTCCACGTTATGATGCTGTTACCTCCAGTGGTGCCTGGTTTCCTCCAGATCGTAATATTTGGTATTTTTCTCATGGTTTGAAAGTCTTTTAGGTGTCTTTGGATTGGCTTCAGTCAACCATAAAGGTGTGATTGGTGGAATGCTGCTTGATCTTCTGAAAGGTTGTTCCATTTCCAGAATGATATGCTGGAGCTCTGTCAGAGTGACCCTCAGGTTCCTGCTCACCTCCCTGTCCAAGGCTTGGTTGTTTCAAACTTTCTCCATTTATGAATGATGGTGACCACCATGCTCTTTTGCTCTTGTAAAGCTGCAGGAATTATTCTGTGCCCTTTTCCAGATCTATACCTTGACACAATCCTGTTTCTGATTCCTTTAAACCCATGGCTTGTAGTTTGCTCAGACTTGCACTGTCAACTTTGGGACCTTACATAGATAAGTGTTGGCAATTGCCAATCATGTTCAATCAATTACCATATATTCATATATTCATGTTCAACCAATTTACCATAGGTGGACTCCAATTAAGTTGTAGAAACATCTCAGTCAGTATCAGTGGAAACAAAATGCACCTTAGCTCATTTTAAGGTGCCATATCAAAGGTGTGCACACTTGTGTACATATGATGTTTTACATTCTGATATTTAATAAATAGCACACATCTAAAAACCTACTTTCCCTTGGTCGTTGTGGGCTGTTTTGTGTAGAGTTAAAGTGCATGATTTCATGTAAACCCTCACCACAAGCATAGCAATGGTTTTGCTGTCATCCGCCATGTTTGTTTACATGCAGTTTGCAATAACTCCCACTTGCATTGTTTGCGAGAAACTTCCGCAAGGTTTGGGGAATTGCAGCCGTCTGTTGGGTGTGCATAAAGTGTGTGGTTCATTTAGGGCAGATTGTCTAGTGCGGGGTCTTTGCTGACTAATAATGATCAAAAACATAAATATTGGTGAAAAATATCGGAATCTATGGGGTTTTCACCTTTTGTAAAATTGTAAAAATCCTGTAGTGTGAGCCAGGCAGGTGGGAAAAAACTCTATTTCATCACCAGCTGAGTTATTTGGGGGCACACTAGCCAGGTTTGAAATATCAAAAATGTCATTTATCAGCATAAAATGGCTTTTGTTGGACAAAATGATACAAGAAGTATATATGTGAAATTGTTTGTAGAAAAAAAAAATTCACATGACACTGTTACAGTCATTATTTTATTCTTATATGTTCGACTAGTTGCTATCATTGAGAAAACTGAATCAACCATTGTCAGTGAACATTCTGATTACCACTGCTGGAAGTCAGTACTTGCAAAATGTAACACATACCTCAGTCCATTCCTAGAGTTCCCTCTGTTTTTACTTGCCTTCCTCTTTTCCTTCCATATGAATTGGAAGGAGGTTATATAAACAAGCAACCAAAAGAAACAAGAATAAAAACAAGAGGGAAACTTAAACCCAACCAATTAACAAAGCCACCCAATACACACCACAGTTGATGTTTTAAGGAGGGGATGATTGGAAGTTTTGATGATTTGTGTTATTAATTACACAGCTCGTTAATTTTTGCATGCACAGTCAACAGTGGCGGTGGAATAGAGAGCGATTTGGTTTCCTTTACTGAGAGACGCACCTCAGGCATTGATCCTGGTGGGCCGTGTTGATTTGTTTATTTTCTGCTCACCCGCTGCCGAGCGCCGTAAACAAATCACTGTTTTTAGGAAGCAACAGCTGGACACTGCAGGGAAGCCGGTCGCAGTGAAAACAAAGCGCATTTGGCTGCGGTCGTAATCACTGCCTTGCGAAAAAAAATGCAGAACAGGTATAGACTTGCAAACAATCGGCCCCCAGTGTGAGTTTTAATTCCAAGTAGGATATAAATGTAGTTCTTAGCAAATGCAGCATAGTAGGGCTATTTTGGGGGAATGGGCTTTGACAGTTGTCTTTACAATCTCAGCTCAGTTCGGTTTTATTTATATACTGTCTACAACAGACATTGTCCCAGAGCAGCAGAGGTCCCAGAGGTCGACAGTGGCAGTAAAAAAAAACTGTATCTACCTGTATCTACCTGTATATACCTGTATCCAAATACTCTATAAGTTGCTGCTTCTTCCTACAGATCTGGCCATTCTGCACTAAAATAAAACATGGAGTAGAAAAGCACATAGGAATGTAAATATCAGAGCCCTGTGTAGCAAATGATTGCCAACCAGAAGTACTAGGGGCATGCTTTCAAACAAACGTTTATTATTGGCTTGGTTTAAATCAATAAAGTTTGATGTCTCAACTGAATAACTATAGAAAAGAACCAAAACTTAAAAAGAAAACTCAAGAACATATGGAAGAACCAAGAAAAAAAGGCCAAGAAAAACCAAGACTAAAAAGAAAAAACTCTATAAGAGCAAGAGGTAGAACCATTGAAAAGAACCAAGACTCAAAAGGAACATTCACAAGTGAGGAACCAAGAATAAAAAAGGAAAGAAGTCCCCTAGAACATGTGGAAGAACCAGTGTGTGAAACCAAGATTAAAAAGGAAAAAGTCTCAAAGATCATCTGGAAGAACCAGAAATGAACTACAACTTGAAAGAGAAAAAAATCATAAGAGCAAGAAGAACAACCACTGAGAGGAACCAAGACTCAAAAGGAATACACTTCAAAGAACCAAAACTTGAAAGGAAAATTCAGTGAAAGAATAAAAAGGAACCACTGAGAAAAAAACAAGAATCAAGACTTCCTTTCATTGAAAGCCTCACCCAAAAATGAGAGGAACCAATCCTCAAAAGCAAGTGCACGAAAAGAGATACTGAGAGGAACCAAGATTCAAAAAGAGAAACTCTTTGAGAGCATGAGGAAGAACCAGAGAGGAACTTAAAACTTAAGACTTAAAAGAATAAAACTCTTAAAACTTAGAAGAGCTAAGACTTGAAGGGGAACTCCTCCTCTTTTACAAGGCAGATTAAAAAGAAACACTGGGAACAGAAGCAGGAAAGATCTGGCGGAAGACTATCTTGCTCTAACAGCATTATATTAAATCCAAGGATCGCAAAAGTCGATAGCAGATGACATATGACTTGACATTTATATTGTGAAAGGCAGTCAATCTCTATGAAGAGTTCATTATATAAAATCTGAATGAGTAGAGTATGAATCTGAACTGTGAACTTGAGAATCTATTGATGCTCTCGCCAAGCTATGCTAGGTGCTGTAGCCACAGACTGTCTTGACCAGAGTGGTAGCCCTGGCTATCAGAAGATCTGGTGGACTGTTGATTGCGTAGAAGACGCAGAGCCTGGTAGATATGAGAAGAAGTTCAATATGAATGTAAGTCAGCATTACTTACACAAAAAGAAGTTGAAAAGAAGAAGTTGGCAGTCGTAAATGGCTCTTCTGTCTGGCTTTTTGGGGTGAACAGTATTATAATACTCTTTGATGTGTAATTCGTTATCATGGATCCCAAAACAAAACCATTGGACAGCTTTTTTTTAGCTTTAAAACATTCTCAGTTGTGGTCATTTCAGAATATAGCCCCGAAACTGAAAAGGCTCCTGTTGAAAGGGTCAGACATGAGAGGAGCGCTAATAAAAGTCGCCTTCCTCGTGTCTGTTAGAGGTGAAGGTCAGAGACATGCCTGGGGGAAAAAACCCAAAACAAACAAAAGCATGAAGAAAGACCTCAAACCTGGAAGCTGTGCATACTGCATATTGCAGTCTTCTGTGAGGGCATTGCCCTTGGTGTTATTTTGATAATGGTCCTGGTTATTAATAAAACCTTTACATTCACTGTACATATGCAGGTGAAATCAATGATGTTTGCATTAGTCTAATCTATGAAGCGGGGAGTTTTCAGTGAAACCTGGAGTACAGTTCTTATTAGGAGTCTCTTTTGGAATGAAAGAAACTGTCGGGTGCCTGCAATTCAGCATGCAGTGCTGCTCCTCCAGCTCATACATAAAAAAAGTCAATAAAATGTGTTGTATGCTGCTCTGCTGTGCGAATCTGGGCAGTACTCTAGCGACGTGTGTTTGGCATGTGCAGAAAACCCAGCCATATGGCAAAAAGTACCTGACTTTAAGTCTGGGCAATAAAACATAACACTAATGATCAAAAATTTGTTCCACTGATGATACTGTGTGTTGGTGATACTTTTAATAAAATGACTACACCACTAACACCACTTCCCTACATGTGGCTAGGCTTAATTTTAGGCCTGGGTAACACTCGGACATGATTACTACACAGGAGATGAGCTTCTAATTCACCTGTAATTCTAAGTCACTCTGAATAAGAGCATTTCATGAACCTGACAGTGAGTTCATTGTTCTTTAGTAGTCCTTCCCAGTCACCAGCTCTGAATCCAATAGAACGCCTTTGGAATGTGGTAGAACGGGAGATTCGTAGCAAGACTGCAGAAACAGTGAGATGCAATCATGTCAGCATGGATCACAATTTCAAAGCATTGCTTCCAAGATCCTGTGGAATCAATGCCAGGAGGAACTGAGGCTATTTCGAAGGCAAATGGAGGCTCTACCTCAGTGTGTAAATGTGTACTCCTGTGTCTGCATGACATCTGCATGATCCAGCCAACATGCTCATTTGGAACTCACGTGGGTGGAGGGTGGGTTCCAGGTGGGTATGGGCTCTGAGTTGGTTTGTACATACTTTGTTACTCTGACCCAGTTGGGCCCCATCGTTACAGCCCACCTGAAACTCATATGGGGCCCATGTGCATAACCCCTCCTGGTCCTATCACTGACCCTGCTGGTCATCCTTATGTGGGGACAACATGCAACTCGAGGACAAAACTTTCTGGTTCCCATTTGGGCTACCCGTACATGCCCCACATGGGCATGAGAAAGGTGTTCAAGGTAAAATGTTTTCATATTGAATAACTGTTTATTAGCACATCACTAAAACATCACACTAAAGCAGCGTTCACTAAATTCCATTAATGTTCTTACTTGCATTTTGGCCATTTTCTGTTAATAGAGCTGCTGATTGCAGCTCTGTGTGGAGCTGGCAGATCCAGGCGGTGCACAGCCGTTGTGTACAGCAGCCAAAGTTAAAATGTATTGACCTCATTTTGACCCGCACTCCGCTTACTTTCAAACATGCAGCGAATGACAGTAGGCAGTAGTATTTTCGGGAATTCTCTTGCTGTAGAGTAGAAAAACACTCAGTCTGTTTTCAGCTTCATAATGTGTGTTTGAGGTTGAGTTCTTCTGATGAGTAGTTTGCTGATTTGGTTAGATCAATCTTGCTGATGTACCCTCTACAAACAAAACCTGCTAAAAATTAGTTAACTTGTTCTGTTCAAAAATATGAGTTTAATAGACTTAAAATATCATTTCTTTGCTCTGTTGAAACAGCATTATGTAATAATTGTTATTTCTTGCTCCTGGGCTCCCCCTACAATCAGGAAGTGGAATTTTCAGTTTAAGCCACTTCTTATAAAGGACACACTTACATGCATTTCTGGACAAGTTGAGCGCTACAGAACCCATCATTGAAAGTGAAAGAAGTGTGTAGACTGACGGAGTGGAGTAATAATACAAGATTTTATATCATTATTTAGATTATGCAGCATTACGCAGTTCTCGCTTGCTTGTGTTTTAGCAGAGACGTTGATTATAGCAAGTTGTGCTGATAGCAACATCTGTTGTGTTGGAAAAGAGTGTGCGCAATGACCAATGCATTAAAAAAATGGAACCTACACTCAGAGCGTACTGCGACAGGTACGGACTGGCATGCATGTGAATCGAGGATTAACTGCTAAAGCTTGTGTGGAATACATAGCCATTCACACTCTTCATTTAAGTAAGGCAACAATTGGAGCTTGTAAAGTGTGACGTGCAATTTGCATGTGAAAGATGCTTTTTAACTGGACACATATCATACTAGCCAGGTGGTATGAGAAGTATCCCTCTACACCATTAATAAAATATACTTTAGATCCAACCCTAATTGCCTAATTAGATCAAACAACAGAAAGTCCATTTCTCGTTAAAGAGAACATGGGCCGTGTCGTAATCGAAAGCGATTCAAAGACACCTCAAAATGAATGGAAGTGAAAGTCAGCTTCACCCAAATGGTGATCTTATGCCTCAACGGCTCACTTCCGGTGGCACGCTTTGGAAGGTAAAAGCTGGTGGCTTGGTCAGGCCAGACAGGCGAACAATCACCTTGATATATGCTGCCATACTTTATATTATCTACTGCCCAGAGCCATACACCTTCTGAAGCTTCTCCTCCAATGACACAGGGGTCTTTGACACTAGCCCTTAGCCAGTGGCAGTAGTGGTTCAATGTCTCATTCTTTGCAGTTAACATGTAAGAATGTATACATCTCAGGCTGCTTCAATACATCATACAATCCATCCATCCGTCTTCTTATAATTCATCCATCCACCTCTTTCTTGTGAGGGTCATGGTGGTTCGTAGCATACCAGTCCATCACATATATATTCACAAAGGGGCAATTTAGCCTAGCAAATTTACCTACCCTGTGTGTTATTTGGAGATGGTAAGAAAAAGAGTGCATGAAGGAAGCCACTGTGAATACTGGAGAACAAACCCAACTCACTTACAGTCAGAGGCTGAAGCAATGATCAAACCCACAACCCCAGGTCCATGGAGATGTGCAACACACACACTAGTACCTACTGCACCACCAAGGCAATTACAAAGGGTGTAATGTTATAGTGACCCTGTCCAGTAGATAAGAAGATGGATAGATACGATTTATTTCGGACGTCGTCCACCCTGTGTCAATATTCAAACGGATGAAGATGGTCAGTTCTCACCTTTGTCTTAAGAGCTATGCGAAAAGCATTATATTTGTCTGCAAACAAATGGCTTTGACTGTGACTAGCAATGCCTCTCAGATTCTGTCATAATTAATGTTATCAGGTAACCAGAACCAGGACCTTTAGAGGTGTGGCAAGATCTAGAGCTTCTCTGCCAATGACAGATTTAGGTTTAGACCTTTTTAATATGAGAATGTGTAATTCATCCATTCCTCTTCTTATTAGCTTCTTTCTTGTCAGGGTCACAAAAGGTCACTTTGTCACAAAGTACTGCATACACACATTCATTCCTCTGGGCAAGCTAATTCACCTCAAGGATGTTTTAGGAGGTGTGAGGGCACTAGAGTACCCAGAAGAATACACACCAACCTTCTCACAGACAGTGACCGAAGCGAAGCTCAATGGAGATGTGTGGCACACACACATACCTACTGCACCAAAGTCGCGTACCAAGTTAATAGATGTATGTTTAATACCCTGAGCTGGACAGGTGCTCTGTCCAGGGTTATCCCTGTCTTGTGCTTAGTGATTCTGGGAAGGCTTATGACCCACTGCGGCCCTGACCAGGAAGAAGCAGGTAAGGAGATGAATGGATAATATTTTCAGGCCAAATCACTCAGCCCTAGTTTGATATTTATACACATGAACATGGTCAGTCGCTTATTCTCACAAGCCTAGTGCTGTCCACCTCCCTCTTAAGAGCAATCCGAAGAGGATTATATTTGCATTTTGTCCTCTGCATTTCAGAACGTGGAACCCGCAAACAAATGACTTTGACTGTGAATAGCAATGCCTCTCAGATTCAGAGATGATTTAGAGTTTCATATAGACATGTGATTCGAGGCCGTCGCTGTAAACAGATTCCCTCTGGGGAGCGGCAGACAGGTCCCCTCCATCTTCCTCTGCTTCTCTCATCCCTCGCTGCTCTGCTCCTTCATCTCGGCCTCCCCCTTTGATGAAGTGCCTCTCGCAACATTTCCATTCTTCATACTCCCAGGGCCCATCAGCTCAGCAGGTGAAATCAAAGGCGGAACCCCCCCACCACCACCGCATGGCCTGTGGCTTAGAGTGGGTCTGAGCCAGGACTGTGCCCTGGGCCTAAGCTTGGAGGAGGTCCTTATGTGTGCTGTAGTGCATTTCTAACCTCAAACAAATTAGATGTCATTTCCCATTCCCATTGCACCACTCTGCCCCCACTGCTGCATGTATTATTGCACAGGTCGTCAACTCCCATCGCTGGAGGGCTGGGGACAGAGGTGGCTAGAAAACCATAAATCTATAAAAAAAAAAAATAAATAAAAAAACTATATATATATATATATATATATATATATATATATATATATATATATATATATATATATATATATATATAGGTCACAATAGGAGTGGGTTTTACTGGGTGCAGTGGTTTCACTGGTTTTACTTTAAGTTGGTAGTAACTTTAGGCTCCTAGGCATGACGTTTCATGAGGATGATCAGGCTATAAATACCTGCCTAATGATGTTCCATGATGTGTGGAAAATGGGTCGCAAAGCAGGTGTTAATGTTAATGCCATAGTGTAAAGGAAGTAGCTGAACTTGCAGGTGTATCAAAGTGTATGGTCATACAGGGCTACCAGCAGTGGCAAAATCCCAGTCTACATGGAATTCTTGTCAGAACTGTGGCCTGAAGGATGAAACTAAAGGACAGGGAGCACCAGGTAAAAATTGTCAACAATTCTTGACAAAGGTCCTTAGGTCCTTCACAACCAATTTCTGGGAAAAAAAAACTCCACAGGGAACTGCATACCATGAACATATAGAGCAGAGTAGCATGGTAGATTGGGATTTTTGCTGCTGTTGCTAGACCTGTATGAACGTACACTTCAACACAGCTGCAAATTCAGCCAAATGCAATCACTCCTTTTTGCCAGTCATTAACATATGCTTTGCGACCCATTTTCCACACATCTAACGAGACATTTACTGCACTGTACCACCTCTTCTCAATCTATAAATCCCATGGCACACCCCACAGGTATTTATAGCCCAATCATCCTCATGAAATGCCCTCTGTAGGAGCCTGAAGTTACTACCACCTTAAACACAGAAGGTGGCAATGTTGTGTATGTGTGGCTTTAAACAAGGCTCAGCCAATCAGATTTTAGAACTAGAAGAAATAACTCTTAGACATGTTGTTATATTGTGAACCATTATGCTTTTAAAGTAAATGTAGGTCCAAAATTTTCATAAAAAAATCAGACAGTGCTTGGTGTCTTCTGCTGCAATAACAGCTTCAAGTCTGTTCTGGTACCTTTCTAATTGTTTCTGGCTGTTCTAATTGGTTAAATGATGCTTGCTGCTCACAATTTCTACTTAGAATGCAGTTTGTTTCACAGCTTTCCACAAAGTCATACTCTTGATCAGTAGTACTTAATTTAAGGATGTTTTTAATCCGGAAAAACTGATTTCTTAACCTTTATTAAGAAATATAAGCCAGTTGTGTTTGAGAGTTGTGCCTTTCTTCTTGTCACACTAATGCAAAAAATCTTGTATCCATTCCTGACAAAATGTACAGCTGGCAGTTGTTCTTTACACTGTATCAGAATTTAATGATGAATAGACCAATACAAATGCTCCAATGACTTAAAATAAAATTTATGTTAATAGTGTCTTCCTTCCCCTGTAAAGTTGCCAGTTTTGGACACGATTTTGCATGTCAGCGGCGATATAGCACTAAAGTTGGGCAACTTGGTATTTTGCTGTGGAGGAGGAACAGGACCGCAAGACTTGATTTTTCCTTTTCTCTGGAGATTAGCACATCTTTGCTTTTGGTATGAACAGACTAGGCTTTGACATGGTGTTTGATTGATACTGAAGTCCAGATCATGTTCTTGTCTCGTCTCTATTATTGCAAGATTGGGACGGTTTTTGCATCACCTTCTCACTTGTCCACCAAAACCGGTGTTTACGAAACTCTTTCTCTCAGTTTCATATCTTTAGGGAAGGTGAGAGAAAACACAGCTGTAAGGCACTGAAAGGATTCATTTAAGTGAGATTTACACACCATTTGGTTTGGATATTTTAAAATTCTTCGTACATTTCATATGTGAAAAGTTCAATTGCTACAGAATTACAAAGAGTGCCATCTTTATTCTGTATATGACGGGCAGACTAATTTTTTTATTTACTCATTTAGGATTTTTCCTAGTTTCCACCCGCAATTCATGATGCTACCTACCTGTACTAAGGACCAGCACTTGCTTTCTAATCTATTCAAACACGCTTGGAGGAGAATGCTAACTACCATTTTCTCTTATGGCAGCTTTTGCTGGCTAACAAGCTCAGTGAGGGGAAATGGAGGGCAAACGCAAACTATTTGACCACTGCTGTCTAATAAGTGAAAAATAAACAAATGCTTTTTATTCACATGGATTTATTTATTAAGCATAATGAAGGGGCAATCCGTTTCCAGTAGACTTACCATGTACACTACTTGTCAGAAGTTTTAGAACGAGACCAGCAGACTCTAGTGACAGCCAGCACTGTCCTGGAATGATGTGAGGAGAAAGTGCCATCTACCTACCCTGGAGGGAGCAAGGCCTATTGTGCTCTCGATACCCCAGCTGTAGATGGCCAGCAGCATGATGAAGCTATTCAAACTAGCAATCCCCAGGCTGTAGCGCCTTATTCCGCTCATGGTGTTCCAGTGGAAGTTTAACCGGAGGCTTAGCTATTCTCATTGGCTCTTTTCTTAGAAAAATCTACTCTATACCACTTTGTAGGTTTACAATTACTGACTGCCGCTCGTTTTTTCCAGCACAATTGGTGAGTCCTGTGTCCTGTGGTGGTCCTGTGGTATTTGTCATTAATAGAGGGGGAAGATGGAGGTTTATAAATTGCACTGCAACAGATAGTTAGTAACTGTAAACCAAAGTGAATTATAAATGTTTCTAATAAAATGGCCAGAGAGTGCAGGTATAAGGCAGGGTACCTAATAAACTGTGTACTTTCCACAGAATGTTCCATAGACATTCTCTGTTAAGAATCCATGTTATGCCATCCTATGCTTCGTGTGCTCGACAAACAGTTTACGCTCAAGGGAAATGCTGCTTTCTGAAAATGGAAATATCAAAGGGAGAAAACATCTTTTAGGCAGACATATGCCTCTGCTCAGGCACGGCGCAGGCTGCCGTGTATCATCACCTTCTGGAAAATGTCAGATGTAATTCATTCATGGAATATTGAGTAGCTTGGCCGAGCTAATGCCTTAATACTTCAACCCTATCTCTGCCAAACAGCTGTTTGCGGGGAAACACACAAGTAAATGATGTTTGTTTTAAGCCTAAAACAGCATGTTGAGACAAGCACTAATGGATTATACAGGCTGAGAATTATTCATAATGGTACACATTGTGTGCCTGGGACATACTGTGCATTCTAATCCTTGTTTTAATGGTGTGAAACGCTGAATATTCGCTGACTGGCGTTGCCAATTTGAAATATAACCTGCCAACTGCTCAGTATTAAGTGAGTGTGCATATACTTGCTTAAATACCTCAAAGGAATTGTCTTGACTCTTGGCCAATGTGATGTCTAACTGTTTTTGGCTTTGTGAAGCATTTCCAAGTGGCTCTGATTGGTGGACTGCAACAGAAAGGGTGGCATTTTAGTAAACTATGGATTTTTAATGAACCTTGTTTTCTCATTTCTCTTTATGTACCAATTCCAATACCTGAATTTAGAGAACTGGCTGATATTAAGTTCTGCTATTCTTTTTTTAGTGTAAAGTTTACACTGGGAAGATTGTTCTTCTACATACTACACAGCATTTCCTTTACAAGCTGCTCAAGTTGCTTTCAATGTTACTTCTGTATAGCTGACTGGACGGGGCAGAGTCATGTGACAACATAACACAGCAGCATACTTTTTAAGGGAAGAAAAGTATTGCCTGAATTAAATAAAACAAAGATACCGATGTAGATTAATTTAGTTAGAGGTTCTAACTGCTGTGATGAATTGGTAATAAGAAAATGTTGTAAAAGATGAAAATGTTGGACTCATTGATAGATGCATTTACACAGATGCTACTACTAGTACTACTACTCATAATAATAATAATAATAATAATAATAATAGTAAAAATAATTAGATTTGTCGCATGTGGTGTCCTCAATGCACCATTAACAAACATTATTGCCCAGCCAGCAGTGATAAAGACATTCTCAGAAGGCGAATAAAAGAGTTTAGAGTCTTCAGTGTTTTTATTTTTATCTGTTTTACAGTAGAACATGAAAACAGACCATAATGTCGGAACCTTTATAAAATTATAACTGTCTGTTTTACCAGTGGGAGAACTGCTCACCTTTCTTTGTTTTTTAAACCAGCCATGAAAAGTGCGTTCAGAACTGGGACCAGTTGTTTCACATCAGTAGACCAACAACAACAGATATCAGTCCAGGGTGTGTACCACTACACACACACAGTGACTTGATTGCAGTGTTGTAAAGAAGCTGGGAGCTGATTGGTCAGGGATGAGAGTCAGGCTGGATACTAAGATCTTAAACACACTTTAAACAATAATTGTAAGAAAAGTCTCGACTAAACAAAATCAATTCGTCCAGAATGTCTTATTATAGAAACTGATACTAAAAATAAAGGGATTTGACTGAACATATTATTCAGCAGCTCATCTTATCTAAACTGTGAGGCTGTATAATATATACAAACACCAAGATCGGATCAGTATCGGCTGATTCTCAGCATTAAGAGATTGGGGATCAGAATACCTGGGTAGTAGGAATAGCAGCTGGATGTTTTCTTTCATTTTGAAATGGTCCCTATCTCTGAAGTACATACATCCCAATCTGTCTATTTTGTCTGTCTGTCTGTCTGTCTGTCTATCTATAGCACAGTTCTTTTCATTGCAAATCTCAAATGAGGCAAATCTCAGGAAAAACATGAATAAAATCATGCCTCAGCTCTCAAGCCTTTTCAAACAGCCTCAGGTAAAATAGCGTCACAGAAGTGTGTGTGTGTGTGTGTGTGTGTATATATATATATATATATATATATATATATATATAGTGTATAAACACACTCCTCATTGACAGTCTCAATGCAATGAAGAGAACGATACCTCTTACTTGAGCAGCCTTCCCTGTGCTTAGCTAACATGCTATGGTCCCTAAAAGAAATCGGTTCAATAGAGACATCAATAAGGGACATCAATAGAGTAGCACAGCTCTGCTTGCCGAAGAGGTGGAATGTCTGGGAGTAGAATTGTGAGCAAAACATAGACAGTGTGATTTTAGGTTTCTTATTTGTCAAATAAAAGAACACAGTTGGTTGTGGTTGTGTTACTGTTATCTTTTATGTGTCCATGAAATTTCTCTAGTAATAAAAAATAGAGTTATGAATTACACACAAACTTTACTGTCTCAGGCTTAGCTTGGTGCCTGGTGCATCTTCTGTGCTGCTGTTTTACCTGAGGCCTGAGACATGATTTTATTCATGTTCATCCTGAGATTTGGGATTGTGTCATTTGATCGCTGTGGTCTAATGTTTAAATATATGTATGGTAAATAACATAAGCTAATGCTACGAAGTAGTTTGTCGATATAGCAATGAACAGAACAGAAATGAATGTCGACTAAACATTCCTTGTTCAACTGTTCAAACTTGTATTTACTTCCACTTTATTTTAACCTATTATTCAATTCCTCTCATGTAATTCCAAACACATGGTGTTCTGGAGTGGACAGTGGACTCTGGAGTGGACAGTCTGTTGTCCTGAGAACACCACCAGCTTCAGCAGTTAGATTTCTTCTTGGAAGTCCTCTGAACCTCCAGTGCTTTCTGTCTTTTCTCCACACTGTTGTAACTTAGGAACAACTCAGCCAGTTTGCATTGCTCTGCATGTAGTTACTACTTAGCCATCCTTAGAGTTTAATAAATGTCACAGAGCATATGGGGTTAAAGGTTAAATAGAGGGATTTCTGGTGGTCTACCAGGTCTTGCATGATTATTAAGAGTTTCTTCTCCTGTTTACTTGTTTGCCTTTGAATTCTTCTTCTTCTGTATGTAAGTCCACTGTCATATCTGATCTCATCTAAAGGATCTCCTCACAAATGAGCAACTTCTATTTAATGTTGTATTTGTATTTGATAAATAAATGAGGGGGGGTGGTCTCTGATATTTGCACAGTACTGTGATTTGTGATGAATAAAACTCATTCGAAATCTATTCAACATTAATGAGTTTAAGTTCTTACAGTCTTCTAGTTTCTTGGTTTTTGTTTTTTTTTTTTGCTGAAATGTTCCAAACCCTGAAACCTTGCTGCAAGCAAGCGCCTACACTTTCAATACTTAGCAGAGCACACTTGGAGCAGAGCAAGAGAGAAAGTGGAAGAGAGAGGGGGAGAGAGAGTTAGTGGAAGGTGCTATGGGGCTCTCCCCCTCAGCAGCTTTTCCTCCATTCAGATAATCAGCATCAGTTCTGTGGTGTCCAGAACTGAACGCCGGCGGCAGTGCTGCTGCACGCTTATTTGCACTTGAGGGGGTGCTTAGCGCAAACAGGCGGAACTAAATGACAGAACCGCATGTCTCAGCCTTTGAACTGTGCTAGAACATCAAGCTCTTAACAAAATCAAGCAGTAATTTGAAGTGTTTTTACTCCTTTTTTCCAGTCACACTTCTCAAATTTGCTAAATAAACAGCAGTGTATTTGAATGTACAGGGAAGGTTAAGAATGACTGAACACTTGTGTATTCCTAAACACTACTCATAACATTAGCACCACTGACAGGTGATGTGAAAAACATTGAACATCTTCATCTACAGTGGCATCTGTCAAGGGGTGGATATATTAGGCATCAGGTTTATAGTCAGATCTTAAAGGTAATGTGTTAAGAGCAGGACGAGAACTAAAATGTGATGGCTAGTTGGCTGGGTCAGAACATCTGAACATCTGATCAGTGGTTGGTGTGGCGCAACAGATAACACCACCACCTGCCATTGTGTTACAACAACAGCATGTGGGAGACCAGGGTTTGATTCCCGGTCTGGGTGACTAAGCTGTGCTACACCAATAAGAGTCCCTGGGCAAGACTCCTAACACTACATTAGCCCACCTGTGTAATACGAGTAACCTTGTAAGTCGCTCTGGATAAGAGCATCTGCTAAAATGCCATAAATGTAAATGTAAATCTCCAAAGCACTAGACAGGTCTTGTGGGTTTTTTTCTGGTATGAAGCGGTCAGTACCTACCAAAGTAGCTACAAGAAAGAAAAACCAGTGAATCCTCAACAGGGTCATGGGCACCTAAGGTCATTGATGCAATCCATGGAGGCCTCACTTCACAGCTTACAGGACTTAAAGGAGCTACTGCTAACGTGTTGGTACCAGATACCACAGGACACTTTCAGAGGTCTTGTGGAGTCCATGCTTTGAATGCTTTGAACCTACTCAATATTAGTCCTAATGCTATCGCCAGGTCTGTCCAACCTTGCAAGTTCAGCCCAAGATTGCAAGATGTGTACAGAGGTCCCACACAATCCTAAAATCATCACAGGACCTACAGGATGATCTTGTCACAGTTGATGTCACAGTTCAGCATCTACCACCAGAGAGAGACCAAACAGCTATGGTTTTTATGGGGATGTGCAGGAAGGAAGCCCTTGCTGTCAAAAAAAAAAAACCCACCAGGGCAGGACTAAACTTTCCAAGAGACCATCTAGAGAATAACCAGGACTTCTGGAACAATGTGCTTTAGAGAGATGAATCTTGAGTCTTGCCCTCATATCTTTTTAGACAGAAGGACAGCAAGTGTTTCTTGCTCTCATGAAAGACTTGCTGTCCTTCAAGTCTTGCAGTCTAACACTCTTGCTCACTCACATTTGGCAGCTAAGGATTCGCCACAAGGGGGGTGCTGTTAATACTAATATGGCTTCCAGTGCTTTGCATCAGTAAGACTGTATGTCCTTGTTTTTAGCATATCATCGCTGTCACTCAAAAAGGTACGCACATACTCCAAAACAGCAACTTTCAATGAAAGCCACGATTGCACATCCTTTGGAGCTTTTCTATTGGTCTGTTTATCAAATGAAAACTGCCATATTCAAATTTTGTTAAAAACTGGAAATGGCAAAAAGGGAGATACAAGGATTTTGTCCGACAGCAACAATATGGACTTTGTATGGGTTGCCACTCTGATTCTGCCCATAATCTGAGGTGAACTGGTGAAGATTTTGAGTAATCCTGTGGTGTAGTAATCTTAAAATCTCAAAAATCTTAACATTTTGACACACATCTTCAATTTAAAGTGTGCTTTCTTCACAGCTGCAACGTAATAACAAAAACTGAGCTGGACTGTGTTGTAAATTACCTCTGTTTGACAAAGCTTTCACACCATTTTCACTAAGATCAAAGCTCTGCCAGCCCTCCGCTTCATTTGGAAGTGCACACAGCAGTACTGCCACTAAACAAACAGACCTCTCATGTTCAACAGAAAGGGTAGCCTAGCGACACTGTCACACCATTGATTCAGTTTTAACTGTAAAATTCAGGTGAGGCACTTATTGGGACCTTTCTTTTCAATTTGGTCTCAGGCAGTGCAGAATCCTGTGCATTTGTAGTCAAATAAATAATAGAGCTACACATTACAGAGAGGCTACAGTCACACAGGAGCTGGAATTGTTTACTGTATAAATCAATCAGCCATACCATTAATACCACATGCCCAATGATGAGTAGGCCCCCCTTGTGCTATAACAACAGATCTCAGCATTCAAGGTATGAACTCCACAAGACCTCTGAATGTGTCCTGTGGTGGCTGGTACCACAACATTAGCAGTAGATCCTGAAAGTTGTAGGGTGGAAATGTTTAAGTATATTCAAGTCAGTGGAATGTCATCCCAAAAGTTCATAGTGCATTTTGAAGTATGTTGTAAATCACTGTCCTGCAGAAGCCAGTGCAAAGCCACTGTCTTCTCATCTTCAGTGTCTCAACTGACTGTGTCACATTTGCTTCCCTAATAAGTTCCCTAATACATTTCTAGTAAATTACCTCTAACTTCCCATGGGAACTTTAGCTCTGGAATTTTGGAAATATTTTAAAATGTAAACTTGCCATGGAAATTTTGGGAACTTTGGGAATATATGGGAATTTATTGGAATTAATAGGAATTAATAACTATATCATACACTATCATCATTGTACGTTTTTTGTCAGCAGCAGACATTAAGACATAATACAAATAATAGCTTTGACACATAGTTAGTTGCAAGCAGAAGAATGCCTAATTCTTATATTGAACAATCAAAAGAGCTTCAACATGTTAAATAAATAATTTATTATTAATTCTTGAGGCACACAAAATATAGGTAGCTATCCTATGCTAGCCTTGGTAAGTTAACCTCTTGCTAGCCTGCTAACCTTGGTAATCTAGTCTGAAATTAAATTGCTTATTAAGCTTTTCAGATTTACCAGATAGCAAGCAACTGTGAGATTACACCTTGATTTAGATGTTTTAATGCTATTACTGTCAATAAAAATATGAACCTCGTCAAAACATACCTGACTTAAGGAAGCCTTTTGGTCCAAATGTGTGCTTTCAGTAGTAGAGTCACTAGATTCATACAGGTCCTGGAAAACCTGGAAAGTCATTGAAAAAACAAAACATGCTAAAATCCAGTACTGAATAGTCCTTGAAAAATAACAAAATAAAAAAAGCACTTAAAAGTGATGAAAAATATTTAATGAGCTCCTGTTGTCATTTTATATAATAATATAAAAACAAACTTTTATAGTCGCATACTTTTTCACATGACCAATCGCTGCCCATATTTCATATGACCATGAATCATGAACGTGCATTACATTGTTAACTAGCTAGCCTGGACAGTCTTTCAGCTGGAATGTGTGGACTAAACATTCCTGTAAACAATTTTTTTGGTCCTGGAATTGTTTTGGAGTTTTTTGGGTACTTAAAAAGTCTTGGAAAGTCCTTGAATTTGAAAATGGATAAAGTTTATGAACCCTGGTGTCAGGTTTTTTGAAAATCATCTGGACATATGCTGTACATGTGATGAAGGAATGAACAGTGAATGCAGGGGGTGTGGTCTCAATAGCCCTTCAGTGTGTAATGTGCCACATGCCTGGGATTGAGGAGCAGCTTTCCTATGTTTTGCTAACATATCTAATTAGTTTGCTTCAGTATATTTTTTACCAACTATATGTAAGTTTCGTACCTTTAGATTAGAATATTCCCATTTTATTCCCATTTATTACGGTTAATTCCCATAATTATTTTGTTCCCAAAAAGCCTCTGGCTTATCTATATTTCATTTTGCAGACTTCACATGTTGACATTCATGAGGCCATGGTGACTCTTTCATGCAGATCATGTTTGTTTTCATAATGCTGCACCGTAGAACTGTGCACCACCACTTCTGTCAGCTAAATCTTCCTGCAGGTCTTTGCCTTTTTCTTTTGTAGGCAGCATACAAGGAGTTCTATGTGTGAGATTTCTTGGTCTTCTGGATCTTGACTCAACTTCCACAGTTCCCCTTAACCGCCATTTTTTCAAACAATAGACTTTGCGAGCTAGAAGGGCTTTGACATATTTCTATATCCTTCCTCTGCTTCCTTTGTAGATATCAATTTGCTTAGTCTTCAGATTCCAGTGGGGTTAGCACAAGGTGTGAAGAGTCATAAGCTGATGATTCCTAATATTATTTCATGACCTTCCTAGCTAGTCTTATCAAGTTAATTAAGTATATACTTAAGTAAATTCAAGAGTTAAAAGAAACAATGCAGTCACATAATCTGATAATGGCTGTCTGTCAGAATATGTGACTGCACACAAGTAGAAATTTCAGAAACCACTGAGCTCACAGATTCGATGGTCACAGAATTCAGCGGTCACAGATTGCGGTCCAGCAGTCCTTGACTGACGACTCTTGACGTTTTTAATAATCTTCATATTCAGCACGGAGGTTAGTTCGCAGATGGTCAAATAAGTTCATTGTCCAGATGTCTTCAGTTGCAGAAGGCAGTCTTTTGAGAAACCTCTGTGTTTTTCAAAGCGAAACCACCTCCGAGCTATTGAGGACGAGCCAGGTCTAGCAGCTAAATCTAACGTCGCAGACCGGCAGGGTGCTTGTTTGTCTCCTAGAGCAGTTTGTTCTCTCATTTTTAACTCCAGTCATTCCCGGGCAGAACACTAGCTTCTGTTGCAGTGAACACTCTGTGTACATGCGCAGTGGTCTATCCATAGTGAATACATGAACTCTTAAGGCGTGTTTTTGAGTGGTTTCCGCAAAGTGAGTGACATACTCAGTCATATCTGCTTGCACAGATAAAACAACAACAATTAAGTTAAAACAGCAATTAAGATATTATTGTAGACGATACATATCACACACCCCTAATCTACACCCAAATAAACTCCTCTAAAGCATCTGAGCTCACAGCACACTGTGCAAATGTTCTGTTGTGCAGATGATTACGCAACCGTACTTAATTGATTGCTCATGCTCATCCTTAGTATGAACTGCCTTGTACTGTTCCACAGTCCAGCTCTAGTTCCACCTCATGAGTGTTGCCTCTGTTGAGCCAGCGAATGAGCAATACCCTGGCCTTTCCCAGGCGTGAGGGAGGATCCAGCATTGGATCCGGCCTCATGCACCTCCAGCCAGTTAGAAGAGTCTGGCAGGGGCCCCGGTACGTCCCTGCCACAGCTTTACTGAAGTGCCAGCTGTCTACTCTCCTATAGTGCTCCACGGCATCAGGCCTGGCCTGTCTCCCTCTATGAACCAGCAGCAGGTGTGGAGCTGCAACCACAGCTGGCAGGGTCAAGGTGGGATGGGGAGGGGAAGGGGGAGGTGCACCACTAGATGGCTAAGGGGGCGAAATGACTCCGCTTGAAAACTGGATGCATTGCCCAGCAGTGCTGGTTGCCAGGTTTACAAGCCCCAGCGGAGTGGGCCGGACACAGGCTTCAGGTTACTGGACAGATCATTTGTTGGATGCTGGAACAAAGAGTGCAGCCGAACAGTACACAAGCAAGCTGTGATTTTTGTAAAATTCTGTTATATATTTTACATAATTAAGCCAACAAACAACACAACAAATATTTTAATTTGGTACTGCCAGTTAACCCATCCGTTCGTAGCTACCCCTAGCACTAGCAGTGCTCCCGACACTAAGGGTACTGTCGCTGATGGCGCATTGGCGGGCAGCCCACACTCTCTGAGGAAAGCACTGGGTCCCTAGCTCTACCACACCAGCTAACAGATGTCTGTTCCAACCAAAATTGCACAAGAACTTGCAACCCCCAGGCCATCGTGGTAGTGCATTAGACCACTGAGCCACTCAGAGCCCCACAACAGATTTATTTTGAATGTATCTACTGTAGTTTGTTTATAAATATTCCATTGATATGAATTTTGCATTCAAAACAGCCTTCTTACTCTTAAATGTCCTTTTCATTGAACAGTTTCTAATTCCTAACTTAACAAACCTGAGTAAGTCAATAACACCTTCAGGAGCATCTGAATGAGACAATCAGGTGGATCTGATTAGAGCCACAATACAATCAGCCAATCAGGACAATCAGCAAGAGTCTATTCAAATTACATTAGTTGAGCATTTCTGCTGCCGATATTTAATTAGACTCTTTTGTCTCATGTTAAAGGGGAATTCCACCAGTATAAAATGTTTGTTTTGTGACCCCTGGTTCTTCCATATCTCAACTAAAATATGCTAAAAGAGTGACCATCTGTAACCCTCTTTACACTGCTACCTTTATTGTTGCTCTGTAGTGATGAGAATGACCACACAGTGTCTTTTAAAATTTAGATTAAATATGCCTCCAGGATTCCTAAATTGCATAAAATGTCTGGGACTTGAGATCAATTTCATATCAGTGTTTGCTTCTACTGTCCTACATCTTTAACAATGACCTCTGCACCATAATTGGTCTATAAGTACCTGCATGCAGCTATTGGTTAAACTGCATCCTATCATGGTACCACGCTGGAATTCACTGAGACCCTGAGAGCGACCCATTCTTTTACCAATGTTTGTAGAAGCAGTCTGCATGCCTAGGTGCTTGGTTGTATACACCTGTGGCCGTGGAATTGATTGTAACACCTGAAATCAATGATTTGGATGAGTGAGTAAATACTTTTGGCAGTATAGTGTATGAGCAAGTATACAGCTACTATGATAGGTAGCATTTCATGTTTGAAAATGGATTATAATAATGCCATATATGAATGGGTTGCAATACATTGTATACAGATGTTGTTACTAAATGCATTTGAGCATTTTTGATTACATTGTAGTTCTGTTCTAGTTCTATTTTTTTGTGAAAGCACAAAATTGTAGCATTACTTCCATTGCATTGCTGGGCCTTCTGAGTAGAAGTTGAATACATTTGATGCCTGGTGATTATTTTTAATGCTGTCACATTTGTTTATGTGCAAATTGCTCTTGTTGGACTGGGAGTAAATGGGCATAGTGTTGATCCAAATCTGCAATGTGCTGTAAGTAAGTAGCCAAAGCGGTTCTGTTACATCGTCTATTGTAAATCTCATCTTCTTTGGAACAAATAATGTATATGGCTCTTTTTCAAGCCACATTAGCAGTTAGCTTTTCTTATGGGTATATTAATGTCTTCCAGGTGGGTGTGGTTTATAATATTATATTATAAGTCCCAATTGCAGCGTAGATCTTTTTTTTTCTGCCAGACGTTGTAAGTTTGGCTCGCACAGCAATTTGTCAGATGTTCTTGGTTTATTGATCTCTCCTTAGCGGTCTGTGCCAAGAACTTGTCTTTAGGCTGGCAACGCTACTGTCACGGGTATAGCAAAAGAGACTTTACTGTCACTCTTTGACTTGGTACGTCTGTCTTTCAGAATGCTTTTGCTTTTAGGCTCATTGTAGGGCTCTGTTTTTTTGTGTGTCTGATATATATTTAAAACGTTGATGTGAAATTCGCATTCACAACTGCAATTATCAAACTCACACAGCACAAACCTCATCACAGTCAATAACAGGCGAGAAGGAGCTTCATGTTTTAGCTGAATCCTTCATCATCATTTATTGTTTTATCTCGAAACATTCCCTTTTCAATTGTCTCTTTGAAAGTGCAGAAAGAAGGGAGCCTTCAAAAATGGCCTGACACTTAAGACAAATGAGAGAACAAAACATGCTTTTGAGTAAATGAAAGCACTCGTCTGAAGTTCTTCGCTTTGAATGGAGGCCAAGAAAACCCGCGTGCCCGAGCTAAATGGAAAAATTTAATAACTCGCTCTTGAAATTGCTGTGTGTCAGATTTGCTTTGTTAGGCTAATGTCCTGCCCTGCATCTGCAATTAAGATCTTTGGAACATGAACACAGCACTTTAATTGAACTGTTACAAGGTTTAGGATTGTTCTGTTCATAAGAATGGATGCCACCTGAACCATATTATCTGTAGTTGCCAGTTTATTAGGTACTTATTGGAACGAAACATCCACCATACAGGCACACTTTGTAGGTCTACAGTTAATGATTGTGGCTCTTATACCCTCTACTCCATTCACCTCAGTGCTGCTATGCGTCATATAGTTGCACTAGGACCACATGCACTATGGGTTCTCTGGGCTGAGAGTGGTCCACCATCCCAAATAATATCTGGTCAGCCACCTACTAGTATAGTAGTCCCTTTCCATTGATGTGTGCAATAAACATATGGTCTACAGACAGTAACTGGGATGTGCAAGGTTCAGAGAACACTCTTCATTTATTTCATTTACAGTCAAACAGCCAGTGAGTGCACATTATTCATCTTTGAGTTTTAGGGAAAAAATCTTCAGAGGGAATTCACAGTAGACTTACAGTAGAGTTGTCTTCTCACAGTGGAAGGATTAGCTAACATGCAATGGTTACTAAGGCTGCACCATACTATTCTGAACCAGTGCCAACCCAGTTTATTTTTCAATTTGCTGTGTTGCTAAATCAGGAACAGGAAGTACACTGTCTTGTAATTATTATGTGACTGTTTTGTTCTTTACCAATACTAGTTAACTTACTGAAGCTGTAATGTATCAGTTAGCACGGTGTAATCTGCATGCTTGAGGCAATTTGAGAGATATAGTATGCCAAATAATGTTGGAATCCACTTAAACAAGTCAGTATGAAACTCAATGAACTTGAGCCACAGTTGGATGACCGTTGTTCGATGAGCTTGGTATCCGGGGTGTGCTAAAGGTTGTGGTGTTGGGCGAGTCCGGCAGTCTGACCGCGCTAATGCCACTGTAGCGCTGTTCAGCGATCTTAGTAGCCTGGCCGTGCTAATGCCACGGGAGCGACGGAAAGCCCAACCCTAAGTACGGTTAGCTAACCATGCTGAGAAAACCAGGCCCAGCTCAGTTTGTAAGCATTTCATGCCAAACTTTGTCCAAGTGGAAAAGAGGCCTCTGACTGCAGACCGTACAAACAGATTAAGCAGCTACAAAACTAGTCTAAATTAAACCAGTCTGTTATATCTAATGTTTCCTGAAGAAGACATTACCTGAACATAGTAATGTAAATGATGCATGGTGGGTGTTTCTGATAAAATGGCCAATGATCATAGGTACAAAGCAGGAATGATGGTTACATAAATC